>NC_054378.1:6058195-6359028 GCF_017654675.1 Xenopus laevis
GCAAATTAGTGGTGGGAAGGGGAAAACATTTTTAACTTTTTGACAAAAAGGCACACGATTTTCCTCCCTACCCCTAACTTGCATATGCAAATTTGAATTAGGTTCGGCCGCGCAGAAGGATTTACCTAAATCACAATCCTGCTAAAAAAAAAGGCCAAATCCGGAACCGAATCCTGGATTCAGTGCATCCCTACCCATTGATAAAATAAAATATATAAATGAAGATATTTTAACTTCCCAATCCGGAACACGTGCTAAAGGAAATGTATGCCCCTTTAACTAGCCGTAACTAAAGTATAGACATAAATCATATATTTTTTTTGTTTTGTTTTTTAGAAATTCTGAACTACAACCTGCCATGATGGAGAGCAGATTTGATCTAGTATGTTAAAGTCACTAAAAGACAAGGGAATAAGCTTTCTGCACCATCTGCAGGACCGAGGTGGTACTTACATGCTTTAAAAGAACATGGTCTCCAGCGGAGTTCTCCTCACTAATTGTGCTGTGCTCTGGAGAGTCACCAGGGCTGGCAAGTATGAGTGCAATGCAGATTTCTACTTGGGTGTGAAGAAAATTGTTCCAAGAGTATTTGAAAAACATGTCCTGTTTTGAAAAGAGACGGAAAAAAAACACTGTTCAGTTTAGGAATACTCTCCTATTACCGTATATACTCGAGTATAAGCCGTGGTACCTAATTTTACCTCCAAAAACTGGGAAAGCTTATTGACTCGAGTATAAGCCGAGTATAAGCCTGGGGTGAGAAATGCAGCAGCTTCTGGTAAGTTTCAATCAAAAAATTGAGGGTTTCTGTTCTTTCTTGGATGCCGGCGACTATTCTTGGACGCCGACGACTATTCTTAGACACGGGCGACCGTTTTTGCGCTTGACCCGAGTATAAGCCGAGGTAGAGTTTTTCAGCATATTTTGGGGGCTGAAAAACTCTGCTTATACTCGAGTATATACGGTAATACTTTTATTGCTGAAGGTGATGTTCTTCTTCACCTCTCTGATGAATAATGAACTTTAGGCAATTCAATATAAAATGTGATCGTTCAAAGTCAGCACTGTTACTGCTCACAAATATGGAGAGCAGCATTAGGTACTAAGGCCTATGGCACATGGGGTGTTTTTGGGCAATTTGGAAAGCATTGCTTATAAAATGCTCACTTGAGTGACCCTTTGCAGCTTTCGGTAGAGGAGACCAAGAAATTATTTCCAGCAGCAAGTTCAGAACATTAAAAAGGTTTACAAAACACCTATAAAAGCCATCACGTACTCCGTTTTATCAGTTTCCCATTATAAGAAACATACTTATATAGGTTTTAGAAGTGCATATAGTAAAATACTAACCAGTATAACTCCCATTGTGTTCAGCTCAATAAGTTCCTCGTTGATTGTATGTGTATTGGTCTGGAGTAAACTTGCTATTAACCTGATCACATTTAACCTGGTATTCCCTACAGGAGGATCAAGAATTCCCCACGTTGTCTTCATTACACCAGTCTGAAAGTAAATAAAAATTATATTACATATATGTCCCAAATAAGGCATGCACTCACAGGTCTTGTACAAGATGAAAATGGTGTTTATTCAGCAAAAAAAAAACGGCTAACGTTTCAGCTAGCACTCTAGCCTCTCATAGCAATGTATGGTGGCACTAATTAAATTCTGTGTTTATTGAAGCAAAAATATATGTTTATTAAATATATATATATATATATATATATATATATATATATATATATATATATATATATATATATATATATATATATATATATATCTATATATCTATATATTTATTAACCTAGTCATTAACCTTTGATAAATTATTTTTTAAGTCCTGTGAGTGAGTGAGTGTGTGTGTGTGTGTGTATCTATCTCTCTATCTCTATCTCTATATCTATCTCTATATATCTGTCTCCTTGGTGACTTATAATATTCTTAGTTCTCCTTGAAGGCCAAGAGCGTGCAAAACAAAAACAGTTTATGCATTTTATATGCACTTCCTGGGTTCAGTTAAATGGCAACTAAAGCCTAAAACAGAGTAATGTTAGAAATGCTGTATTTTGTATACTAAATATAAACATGAACTTACTGCACCACAAGCCTAATCAAACAAATGATTTATGATTTCAAAGTTGGCCACAAGGGGTCACCATCTTGTAACTTTGTTATACATCTTTGCAAGACCAAGACTGTGCACATGCTCAGTGTGGTCTGGGCTGCTTAGGGATCGTCATAAATGATCAAAACAGCACAAGTCAAATAATATCTGCCAGAAGCCGACACAGCAAGACTGATTAATAATCAGAATATACAGACTGCACTGGGTCTGTGGATACAAATCTACACAGTTGTTACAGGGAAACAAACAAAGCTGCTCGAGGTCAGGGAAATAAGGTAGAGGGCTCCCCCCTGTCGTTTGAAAGTATTATCGTTTCCCTGCAGAGCAGTTAGGGAATGTATGAAAATTCCTGTTTACAGCAGTAAATGAAGGGAGAATTTCACTGCATATAGTCAGGTTTCTTATAAAACACGGTACACATTTTGTAATTAAAGTATATTGGAGATAGATTTCTTTTTCATTAAAGAAAGTAAAAATGGGATTTTGCCTTTACATCCCCTTTAACCCTAGTATCATTGCTTCTCAGTTGAGCCAAAGCCTGGTATTAGTAGCCTAAACTGCAAATATCTCAGAATCCAGAAATAGAAAATGTGTAAATTGCAAACATGCTCAGAGAAATAATCTGAATGAGATTAGATCAATTAAATCAGCATTGCAGCATTATCATTGACCATGCACAAACTGATGAGAATCTGACCAAATATTCTATAAAGGGGCTTCAGTCAAAAATGTCTGAAAACCGCTATTGTAAAATATTCCTTAAACAGTAGTTGTTGGGGACTAAGCAGGTGAGGGACTATTCAATTTCCACAAGCAAATTACAGCACAACAGATATATCCAGTCTGCTCAGTTTAACTATCATTTTAGAAGTT
Source organism: Xenopus laevis (assembly GCF_017654675.1). NCBI lineage: Eukaryota > Metazoa > Chordata > Amphibia > Anura > Pipidae > Xenopus > Xenopus laevis. Next base: position 6,061,197 of record NC_054378.1, read on the forward strand.
TTACCTTTGGAGGGTCCAGAAGGAGCTGGTGAAAAGATGGAAGTCTTTCTTGAATAGCTGCCAGAACATTTTTATTGACTGAAAACACTGAATGGTTCACTCCAGGAGGGCAAAGGTCTATATGGCCTTCAAATCTAGAAAAGGTAAAGCAAGCGTTAAAAGGCTAACATCTAAAACAGGCACTTGCAAGATAATTCTACTGGATTAATTTAAAGGGATACTGTCATGGGAAAATGTGTTTTTTTCAAAACACGGCAGTTAATAGTGCTGCTCCAGCAGAATTCTGCACAGAAATCCTTTTTTTTTTTTTTTTTTTAAGAAGCGAACAGATTTTGTTATATTTAATTTTGAAATTTGGCATGGGGCTAGACATATTGTCAGTTTCCCAGGAGCCCTCAGGTCATGTGACTTGTGCTCTGATAGACTTCAGTTACTCTTTACAGCTGTACTGCATGTTGGAGTGAGATCACCCAGCAGCCGCCTATCAACAGAACAATGGGCAGCGACCCAGATAGCAGCTATCCGACACCTCTGCTGAAGGATTTATTTGCATTGCTAAAATTGCTCCCTAGTGGTAGACATGAGAATAGCACCAAAGCGGAAAACTGCTTCTTTCCTGCTCGGTGCTACTCTCATGTCTACCACTAGGAGGAGCTGGGAAGCACGACCCAAGTAGTGCTTTACTACGTGAAGGGAAGGAACAATAGCTGTTCTAAAGCAGTACCATTCTGGAGTGCTGACTGCTTCTCTAAGCTCAGGATGAGGCACAATGCACTGAGATGGCACCAATATTACAGCTAAATAAAAAAACACATTTGTTGGTACAATAATACAATTTTAAATAGTGTGAATAGAGTGAATTATTTGCTATGTAAACAGTGTAATTTAGAAATAAAAATCATGACAGAATCCCTTTAAAGGGGAAACACAACTTAAATTTAAGCTTAAAAGGGATACCGTCATGGGAAAACATGTTTTTTTTCCCAAAACACAGTTAATAGCGCTGCTCCAGCAGAATTCTGAATTCTGCACTGAAATCCATTTTTCAAAAGAGCAAACAGATTTTTTTATATTCAATTTTGAAATCTGACATGGGGCTAGACATATTGTCAGTTTCCCAGCTGCCCTCAGTCATGTGACTTGTGTTCTGATAAACTTCAGTCACTCTTTACTGCTGTACTGCAAGTTGGAGTGATATCAACCCCCCAGCAGCCTAACAACAGAACAATGGGAAGGCAACCAGATAGCAGCTCCCTAACACAAGATAACAACTGCCTCAGCAACACTCAATAGTAAAAGCCAAGTCCCACTGAGATACATTCAGTTACATTGAGTAGGAGAAATAACAGCCTGCCAGAAACCAGTTCCATCCTTAAAGGACCAGTAACATAAAAAAAAACATGTTTAAAAATTCGTTAGACCACAACAAAATATTAACACCAAGACAAATGAAACTTTTAAATAGCAAAGACTTTATTAAGAAATAACTTACAGAAAGTCCACTTCCTGTCCTCTTCAGAAAAGGCGACCATCCACACTGCAGCGATCGATTTATCCTTCCTGGCCATTCACTGACATCTTCCTCCCGGCATCCAGCAGCAGCAGTGTCTGTCACAGGCTCTTCTCTCCTTCACCGTAGATCGGCTTCCCTCCTCCGCTCTCCTCACCTCCCTCTTACAAAAGACGTCTGAAGAACCATCAGAAGTGGCGCCTGCTGAGGGATCCTGATCAGTTAGCAGCGATAGGGTTAATCCCAGGCCAGTTCCCACGTGGGAGTGGAGGGCACAGACAAGGATCGCTCACTGCTCTCGTGGGCTGCTTGCTCACATTTGGAATATTCCTGCGTAGGAAAGGCCTTTGCTGAAGAGTCTACCCCAGTTATAAAACTTGCCCATGTCACGGAGGAGGGAAGCTGATGCACGGTAAAGGAGAGCCTCTGACAATGCTGCTGCTGGACGCTTGTAAGTAACCTGCGGCTTTCTGTTCTGCCTATAACTGGAATGTAACCAGGCGCCGCATGTCTCTCTCTGAGAGTAGGAGAGCAGGGAAGACAGAGAGGGAGGTAAGTAGAGCGGAGGAGGGAAGCCGATCTACGGTGAAGGAGAGAAGAGCCTGTGACAGACACTGCTTCTGCTGGATGCCGGGAGGAAGACGTCAGTGAATAGCCAGGGAGGAGAAATCGATCGCTGCAGTGTGGATGGTCGCCTTTTCGCCGTTTCTGAAGAGGACAGGAAGTGGACTTTCTGTAAGTTATTTCTTAATAAAGTCTTTGCCATTTAAAAGTTTCATTTGTCTCTGTGTTCATTTTTTGTTGTGCTCTAACGAATTTTTAAACATTTTTTTTTATGTTACTGGTCCTTTAAAGTGCAGGCAACAAGTCAAATGACTGGGGGCAGCTGAGAAACTGACAATATGTCTAACCCCATGACAGATTTCAAAACTGAATATAAAAAAATCTGTTTGCTCTTTTGAAAAAGGGATTTCAGTTAAGAATTCTGCTGGAGCAGCACGATTAACTGATGTGTATTAAAAAAAAACAATGTTTTGCCATGACCAGTTAGTCAGTCTATTTTTGTGTTCACAGTAAGAAGGCAGCACATACTGAAAATAAATAAATAAATAAATTCATTCTCTGGGGACACTGAGAACCAAATAACATTGTCAGTGGTACATTTCATACAAAATAATGACAAGAAACTGAAGTTACTTAGAACTGGTCCATCAATATCATACGAATAGTTAATTTAAAGAAGTATATTGCCTGTAAGTTAGAAATGGTGGGAACCAACACATGCAGCATATTGTCCATAGGTGTCTAACTTTAAAAGAGCAAACACCAAACAGTTACTGGGAGAAACAGCTTGTTGTGTACAATGTTCTGATACTTACGCCGGTCTTCTGGTTTCTAATAAAGTCAGCAAAATCTGTATTGCGCTGACTATGGCAGATTCGTTTTTCTCTTTCAAAAATATATTCGATAAAAGTTGCTCTAAAATTTCTTTACTAAAAAGGGAGAAAAAAAAGTGTAATTTGATAAATACAGAACCAGGAAAAAAAAGTAACTCAAAAACAAACACCAGATATGACCATATATGAACCTGATAAACCAGGGGCATTCAAGCAGGTACAATAATTACTTGGCTTTACTGAGCAAAAACACTAAACAGATGGTAGAAGTGTAAAAAAAATTTATATTCTTATCCCCTCTCCTGAACCAGGAGAAAAAAACCCCAAAAAGATTGACCTCAAAATACTTCTAGCATCCTTAACTAGATATTTCAGAACTCAATCCGGAAAGCTCCGAAAAAAGGCTGCCTCCCATAGACTCCATCTTAATAAAATAATCCAAATTTTTAAAAATTATTTCCTTTTTCTAGGGATGCACCGAATTCACTATTTTGAATTCGGCCGAACCCCTGAATCCTTGACCAAACCGAATCCAAATTTGCATATGCAAATCAGGGGCGGGAAGGGGAAAACATTGACTTCCTTGTTTTGTGACAAAAAAAAAAAGTCACGCAATTTCCCTTGCAGCCACTTATTTGCATATGCAAATTAGGATTCGGTTCGACCAGGCAGAAGGATTCGTCCGAATCTTGCTGAAAAAGGCGGAATCCTGGATTTAGTGTATCCCTACCTTTTTCTCTGTAATAATAAAACAGTAGCTTGTACTTGATCCCAACTAAGATATAATTACTCCTTATTGGAAGCAAAAACAGCCTATCGGGTTTATTTAATGTTTTCCAGTAGACTTAAGGTATGAAGATCCAAATTACAGAAAGATCCATTATCCGGAAAACACCAGGTCCCAAGCACTCTGGATAACAGGTCCCATACCTGTATTAAAAATGAAGAACACTACTACTACGATATAATTAATTGTTATTGGAAGCAAAACCAGCCTATTGGGTTAATTTAATGTTTACATGTATTTCTAGTAGACAAGGTATGAAGATCCCAGTTATGGAAAGACCCGTTATCCAGAACGCTCGGGCCTGGGGTTTCCGGATAACGGGTCTTTCCATAACTGGGATCTTCATATCTTGTCTACTAGAAATACATGTAAACATTAAATAAACCCAATAGGCTGGTTTTGCTTCCAATAACAATTAATTATATCTTAGTAGTAGGGTTCTTCATTTTTAATACAGGTATGGGACCTGTTATCCAGAGTGCTCGGGACCTGGGGTTTCCGGATAACAGGTCCCATACCTGTAATAATAAAACAGTACCTTGGACTTGATCCCAACTAAGATATAATTAATCCTCATTAAAAGCAAAATCAGCCCATTGGGTTTATTCAATGTTTATGATTTTCTAGAAGACTTAAAGTGTGAAGATCCAGATTAGGGAAAGATCCATTATCTGGAAAAACCCCAGGTCTAGAGCAATTTGGATAACAGGTCCCATTCCTGTACTATACTTTCAGGTGAACAGGCCCTTTATTTCATAAGAAGAAAGTTGGATATCTAGCAAGCAGACAAACTTAATTGCAATGTTATTTTTTACTAAAACCTTACAAAATAGAAAAAAAAACAAATTCTTACTTTTCCAGAGTGGCAAGCAATGGATCTGGCTCTGAGCTGTTCTGTACTTGTAGCATCTGATCTCTGCTCAGACGTATAATCTCACAGAGCGACTGTGAAGCATTTGAGTGCCTCTGTTTAGAGGAGAAAAAGAATTAAAAAAAACAAAAAAAAACATCTTTACCTTGTATAACTTTTCACACTTAGGCAGTAGGAGACCTTATATTGCTGCTTGCATAGAGCTTTCTTTGCAGTGTATGTACAGTGACAGGTTTTCATAAACCTAAAAATGCTTTCATAAAAAATAACAGCTGTTGTATAAAGTCTTATCTCCACCAATAGCAAGCAGTGTGGCTGCTGTCAATAGGAATGCATGCATTCATGCACTGAAGGAATTTTCTATTTTCTCCATGGTAGAGTCCTGCGTGGCACCAAATTCTAAGACACGGACCTGAACCGAACCCGCGACCCGAACTGCAATCTGCATATTTACCCACTTTGATCCGCTACCCGACCCGGACCTGCCTTATCCGCAACCCGCCGACCACCATCAAACAGGAAGTGATGTTGCTGCAAACCGGACGTGACATGATCAAAAGTGGGCGGGGACAGAAACAGGTTTTGCAAAACTTTAAAAGGAGTAAAATATAGACAATAATACATAAGATAAGAAATTTAGATGAGACCCGCAACCCGACCCACGGGTATACCGCACCTGAAAATCTTTTTTTGCGGGTAGCCCGCGGGTACCGGACCCGCTGCAGAACTCTACTCCATGCGTGTGCCCATTTTATGTATTTTTATTGAGCATAAAAAGGGCATTACATTTTTTTTTTTTTTTTTAATTACTGCCACTGGATGTGTCCCATAAAGTAGCTGGAGCAGTGAACACAAACATTTGCTACTTTATTTTGGACCCACTTAAAGAGGAACTGCATACAAACGTAAGCTTTTTGAAAAGTAAACTTTCAAGCAACTTTGCAATATACTTTAATTAAAAAAGATGGAGACTTTTCATGATTTTTAGTGGTTTGGAACAGTTCCCTAAACCTAGCCCCCTGCTGATCTGTCTGACTACTTTGCTGAGCTGGCCGACTACTGTTACTTTGTATCAACAGCCATCTGTCCTCAGCCTGCATCCTTCAAACTAGTGATGTGCGGGTCGGGATTTCCCAAGTCGCACCCGGCCCTAACCCGTGCCCCCTTGGCCCGCATGCGCACTTTCAGGTTCCTTTTATAGACCCGTGCCGCCCCGCCGATGATGTCACAAAAGGGGCGAGGTGGATTTCAGCATAGAAAATGCCATTTATTCATACTTTTTAAAGAAACAGGTAACTTTGTATATTAGGGGTTTCTGTGTTATGTGGGGCTCTTTATTGAATTTTGGTTTGGAAGCCGGAGTTCCCCTTTAACTGTGTTGAAAATTTACAGACGTGTGATATGCTGTTGCGGCTTGCTTAAAGGAATTGTTCAGTGTAAATAAAAACTGGCTAAATAGATAGGATGTGCAAAATAAAAAGTGTATCCAATATAGTTATTTAGACAAAAATGTAATGTATAAAGGCTGGAGTGACTGGATGTGTAACATAATAGCCAGAACACTACTTCCTGCTTTGCAGCTTCCTTGGCTTCCACTGATTGGTTACCAGGCAGAAGCCAATCAGTGACTTGAGGGGGGGGGCACATGAGTCATAACTGTTGCTTTTGAATCTGAGCTAAATGCGAAGGATGAATTGCAAATTATGTCCTATGTGCCCCCCCCCCCCTTCAAGTCGACAACTAACTCAGAGTTAGAGCTGAAAAGCAGAAAGTAGTGTTCTGGCTATTATGTTACACATCCACTCACTCCAGCCTTTATACATTACATTTTTGGCTAACTAACTATATTAGAAACATGTTTTATTTTGCACAGCCTATCTATTTACCCAGTTTTTGTTTTTACACTGAAATGTTACTTTAACGCACAAATTCTACTCAAAATTCATTAAAAGGAAGCAACAGATGAAACTGGGACACTATTGCTGTGTGTAGCCATCAAACAACAATAAGAAAAAGTGGTTTGCAAGAGAACAGAGCATACTTACATCTTCATCCTGTGATGGGTGAACAATGTCTACAAGCCTTTGAATGATCTTCTCTTCATTTAACCACTACAAGAAAATGGCCTGATTTAACTCAAAAAAAGCAAAACTCATCAATGAATCAACTATGGAAGAATAGCGGCAAAGGTAAGACTATTATTCTCAAGAAAAGGGGGGTGGGCATCTAATTTAAAGTAGAAGGAAAGGCTATAAAACTAAGTAAGCTTTATCAGAATGGTCTATATAAATACACCAGTAAACCCTCAAAGTAATGCTGCTCTGTTTTCAGCTTAAACCTCCAGGGCTAGGGCTTGAGCATGCTCAGTTTGCTCCTCTCTCCCTCCCCCTCCCCGCTGTAATCTGAGCCCAGAGCTATGAGTGAGCAGGCAGAGACTCAGGCAGGAAGTGATGTCACACCAAGCTAATATGGCAGCTGCTTTCCTAAACGTTTTTTGCTCAGGTATGGTAAAACTTTCTACAGAATAAATATAGCATTCTAGCTTGCACTATTGCAGCTAATCTATTGGCAATAAAATGCCTCCGTAGCTTTCCTTCTTTAAAGAATACTGCAACTGCTCGTTTACACAAAATGAAAGTATCCTCATCCAAAAAAAGTTATCCCATTCACACACAGAAGCAAATCCAATTTAATGAGGTCTTTAAAGGGGTTGTTCACCTTTAAATTAACTGTTAGTATGATGTAGAGTGTGATATTCTGGGACCATTTGCAATTGGTCTTATTTTTATTATTTGTGGTTTAAGTTATTTAGCTTTTTAGTCAGTTATTTAGCTTTTTATACTCTTTAGTTTGCAATTTCAGCAATCTGGTTACTAGGGCCCCTTTTACCTTAGCAACCATGCATTGATTTGAAAAAGAGACTGGAATATGAATAGGAGAGGCCTGAATAGAAAGACGAGTAATAAAAAGTAACAATAATACATTTGTAGCCTTACAGAACTTTTGTTTTTTTAAGATGGGGTCAGTGACCCTCATTTGAAAGCTGGAAAGAGTCAGAAGAAGAAGGTAAATAATTAAAAAATCTATAAAAAATAAATACTGAAGACCAATCGAAAAGTTGCTTAGTGTTGGCCATAATATAGTATACCAAAGTTAACTTAAAGGTGAACCACCCATATAATTACCTTTAGACATCCCATTACTTAAAAAAAAAAAAAAAAACCTCTAATGAATAGGATCGACCCACAAACTCAAATCGAATTTTCAGGAAGACAGCAAACAACTCCAAATTGATCCCAGGACGTCTCTCATTGGCTTAAATAGCAATTTGGCAGGTTTAATGGAGAAGGAAAGCTACGGAGGCATTTTATTGCCAATAGATTAGCTGCAATAGTGCAAGATAGAATGTTTTACCATACCTGAGTAAACAGCTCTATAAGCTCCCCTTACAGCACATTAATCTATCTGTAAAAGCATGAAGGTAATAAAGAACTTACATTTAGGACATCTTGTCGGAGTTGTGGTGGCTCGATACACGTAAGAAGTCGTAGCAGCAAGTCCATAATTGCAGAGGTTCCTATATGTTTTATGATCAGGTTGACAAAGTCATCTTTTTTCTTTAAGAATGCCACAATCTAAAAAAATAAAGATAAAAAGCCACAATAATAATGATATAAAACACACGTCAGCACAAATCTATTGCCACGGTTTGGGGTTACAGGGCTTTCAAAAATCTATTTCATAAGAATCTCTCTATAATGGGAATAAAAAGCTATTTTCTATGCATTTAATGAATATCTATACCAGGGGTCCTCAAACTACTGCCCACGGGCTGGATACGGCCCTCCAAGGTTATTTACCCGGCTCCCCACTGTGGCCGTGTCCAGTGTCATCAGCCGGGGGGAGGAGATGATATGATGCACTGGGGATGAGGAAAAGAGGATCTGCCGCCATCAGGGGGGCACAATTGTCCAGGGCCTGATGGCTTCTATATTTTTAAGGAGGGTCTGGCTGTACTGCGTTTCCTGGATTAGCCAGGCCCTTGAACTGCTGAAGGAGCCGAGTTGCGCCGAAGAGCCGAGGAGCGCCTGAGAAAGAGCAAAAGAAAGAACGTGTTGCGCCGAAGAAGGAATCGAGGTGCACCTGAGAAAGAGCAAAAGAAAGAACGTGTTGCGCCGAAGAAGGAGCCGAGGTGCACCTGAAAAAGAGCAAAAGAAAGAACGTGTTGCGCCGAAGAGCCGAGTTGCGCCGAAGAAGTAGCAGAGTTGCACCGAAGGAGCCAAGTTGCGCCTGAGAAAGCCAAAGAAGGAGCCGAGTTGCGCCGAAGAAAGAGCCAAGTTGCGCCGAAGACAGAGCCAAGTTGCGCCGAAGACAGAGCCAAGTTGCGCCGAAGACAGAGCCAAGTTGTGCCGAAGACAGAGCCAAGTTGCGCCAAAGACAGAGCCAAGTTGCGCCAAAGACAGAGCCAAGTTGCGCCAAAGACAGAGCCAAGTTGCGCCAAAGACAGAGCCAAGTTGCGCCGAAGAAAGAGCCAAGTTGCGCCGAAGAAAGAGCCAAGTTGCGCCGAAGAAAGAGCCAAGTTGCGCCGAACCACCGAATCCTTTGCAAAACATTCGGCCAAACACCAAAGCAAATCCTAATTTGCATATGCAAATTAGGGGTGACAAGGGGAAACATTTTTTATTTCCATGTTTTGTGACAAAAAGTAACGCAATTCCCCTCGGATTCGGTTCAGCCGGGCAGAAGGATTCAGCCAAATCCTGCTGAAAAAGGCAGAATCCCAAACCAAATCCTGGATTTGGTGCATCCCTAATTATTACAGAGAAAATGAAAATCAAAGTTAAAACTCTGGATTATTTGATTATAATGGAGTCCTGAATTTAGAGCTTTCAGGAGAACAGGTTTTCCGGATAATGGATCCCATACCTGTACTGTCAAACCATTCCTAACAAAGCAGCTCTCACCATCAACTAACCAGAACGTATTTTACTAAACTTAACATACACAGAGAATGTAAAAGCTTCACAAAAATAGAAATAGGTTTCTTTTCAATGACAACAGGAGTGCTGCAGAGAAAAAATAACCCACAAAATCTGCCGAGTCTTTTCTTGCCAAGGGAAACAAGGCCACTCTCCGGGCTGCCTGCCAACTCTGTATTCTATGAAAGACATATCCCAAAATATGGCAAATCCCACTCAAATGAATAAATAGAGCTAAGCAAAGTAAAAGGCTTCCCCTGTGCAGAATAACGCCAATATACTTTAGTGCAACGGTTCTGGGTCATTATAAACAAAAGCTGGAGAATTTAATTTGTAAATTTGAGGGCCACAAGAACTTCTGTTTTAAATTAAAACACAAAAATAATCTGGACCATGTATGGCCACCTTAAAGGAGAACTAAACACTAAAAATTTCATATTTTTTATATTGAAGTTTCAGCTTGTCAATAGCAGCAATGATCCAGGACTTCAAACTTGTCACAGGGGGTCACCATCTTGGAAAGTGTCTGTGACACTCACATGCTCAGTGGGCTCTGATTGGCTGTTGAGAAGCTAAGCTTAGGGCTCGTCACTAATTATCCAGCAGAAAATGAGCTTCCCTGGCTGTAATATAAGCTGATGCTACAGGTTTGCTGATTATTCAATTCTGATGCTAATTGCACTGGTTTCTGTGCTGCCATGTAGTAATTAATGTGTATTAATTACTAATCAGCCTTATATTGTGACATTTCTATTCTATGTGTACTGTATATTGTGAGTGGCTCCCTAAGCTCAGTAAGTGACAGCAGCACAGAGCATGTGCAGTGAATCAGCAGAAAAGAAGATGGGGAGCTACTGGGGCATCTTTGGAGACACAGATCTTTACTGCTAAAGGGCTGTGGTTGCCTTGGGCTGGTACAGAAGCATAAAACATCATGTACAACATGTCTAGCCTAATGATTTAGTTAAGCATTACTTCTCCTTTAAGTCTAAAGCATAGGACTTACTAAAGGTGGCCATGCGCTGCCAAATCCCCTTGTTTGGGAGGTCACCTAAAGAGCAGATCTGAGCCCGATTTGCCCAACGTGCTGGACCAAATCGTGTGATGAGGTTGATGTTGTTAAAGGTCCTACAGAGAACTGTCAGATACGGCCCTCTTCAACATGTCCGAATACTACTCAGGGCAGAGAAACACGCGGAGATTAGGGGCCCGGCAACAAATCACCTATACTTCGGGCGACCAATCTCCCCGAACTGCCTTCCCGCCGGCTAGAATCTGGCGGGAGGCAACTTCAGAAAACGAAGCTCTCCGAGTGACGTCCCGCTGGTGATTTCAATTCTAGAGCAACTTCTCACCTATTTTCAATATGAGCCAAATATCAGAACTTGTACAGGTATGGATCAGTTATCCGGAAAGCTCCAAATTATGGAAAGGCTCCCATAGACTCCATTTATTCCAAATAATCCATATTTTTAAAAACGATTTCCTTTTTCTCTGTAATAATAAAACAGTCGCTTATACTTGACCCCAACTAAGATATAATTACTCCTTATTGGAGGCAAAACCAGCCTATTGGGTTTATTTAATGTTTTCCACTAGACTTAAGGTATGAAGATCCAAATTACAGAAAGATCCATTATCCGGAAAACCCCAGGTCCCGAGCATTCTGGATAACAGGTCCCATCACTGTATTAAAAATGAAGGACATTATACATACCTGTTCTGGTTTCCTGCTGATTAAAATGCTTAAGACTTTGCTGAAGAAGCTGGCGAGCAAAGGATTGAGGGGAGGATCATTTAAAAGAAAGGCGTATAGTCTCTTGAGTAAAGTTTCATCTTCTCCTAGTCTGTCGTTTATCTGTGACACATCAGAGGTTAGCAGCTCACAAGACAAATTAGGATACCTATATCAGAAAATAGATATGGTTTAAGTATTACTAGCAGCAATTTTGAAGTAGTCACTAGCAGCAATGTTTATATAACATTCCCAGATAAGGACTGACAAGAATTTAAAGGGTTACTGTCATGGGGAAAAAAAAAAATTTCAAAATGAATCAGTTAATAGTGCTGCTCCAGCAGAATTCTGCACTGAAATCCATTTCTCAAAAGAGCAAACCGATTTTTTTATATTCAATTTGGAAATCTGACATGGGGCTAGACATACTGTCAGTTTCCCAGCTGCCCCAAGTCATGTGACTTGTGCTCTGATAAACTTCAATCACTCTTTACTGCTGTACTGCAAGTTGGAGTGATATCCCCCACCTCCCTTTTCCCCCCCAGCAGCCAAACAACAGAACAATGGGAAGGTAACCAGATAACAGCTCCCTAACACAAGATAACAGCTGCCTGGTAGATCTAAGAACAACACTCAATAGTAAAAACCCATGTCTCACTGAGACACATTCAGTTACATTGAGAAGGAAAAATATCAGCCTGCCAGAAAGCATTTCTCTCCTAAAGTGCAGGCACAAGTCACATGACTGGGGGCAGCTGGGAAATTGACAAAATGTCTAGCCCCTCAAGGGAAGTCATGGAACGCTTGGCAGCAGGATCCATAAAGGATAAGCTTAAATGTGCTCAGATATGGGATTCGTGGCACCCCATCTCGGCTGATTGAACCATTCTATCTGAATGACTGTTTCTAGGACTTCCCATGATCTGCTAAAAGCCCTGTCCTATTGTGATTTCGTGCATAGTTGATTATTAGCCATGTACTGCCGTGTATTCTTTTTCTTTTTTTCTTACTTTGGTTTTGATATTCTTTTCTTTTATTTTTTCTTGAGTTACCTCAATCTGTATAACTTACGATGTTGCTATGTGGGTTTTTTTTGTATGCTTTTCAAAAACAATGTATCACTGTTATATATAACTTTATTGCACAATAAACCTGCAAATTGAAAAAAAAATATCTAGCCCCATGTCAGAATTCAAAATTGACTATAAAAAAATTTTTGCTCTTTTGAGAAATGGATTTCAGCACAGAATTCTGCTGGAGCAGCACTATTAACTGATTCATTTTGAAAAAAATTTTTTTTTCGCATGACAGTATCCCTTTAAGTACTTTATGGCATCCCTTAGGGCAGCGGCAGATTTGGGGAGATTTAGTCGCCCGGCGACTAATCGCCTCTTCTGCGGGGCGACTATCTCCCCGAACTGCCTTCCACCTGCTATAATGAGAAAACGCCAGCGTTATGGCACTCGCGGCACTTCGATTTCCGAAGTCACCCCGAAGGAGGAGACTTCAGGCGACTGCGGAAATCGAATCGCTGCGAGGGCGTTGGCGCAGGCAATTTTTCATTATAGCAGGCAGTTCAGGGAGATTGTCGTCCCGTAGAAGAGGCGATTAGTTGCCAGGCGACAATCTCCCCGAATCTGCCAGTGTGCCCCTGCCCTTACATCTGTTAAATTCACTAGGAGTCATGTTCAGCGGTCCTTATATCTTCAGGAGACACATCTGTACATAAGAAATAGCTTGATTATCAAAATGTTAAAGGCATATCATTAGATGCGGTCACTTAGCTTCAATAATGTATAGGGATGCACCGAATCCACTTTTTTTGGATTCGGCCGAACCCCCCGAATCCTTTGCGAAAGATTCGGCCGAATACCGAACCAGAACCCTAAATTGCATATGCATATTAGGAGTGAGAAGGGGAAACCATTTTTTTTACTTCCTTGTTTTGTGACCAAAGTCACGTGATTTCCCTCCCTGCCCCTAATTTACATATGCAAATTAGGATTCGGTTCGGCCAGGCAGAAGGATTCGGCCGAATCCTGCTTAAAAAGGCCGAATCCCGAACCGAATCCTGGATTCGATGCATTACTAATAACTTATGAATTAATATATGACTTGTTTAAACGGCACTGTGTAGTTCTATATTGATTAACGTGATTCACTGTTCTGAACAGTACACACTGAAATATACCTTTAAAATGGGCACATTCTGCCTATTGTTTTAATAAAAAATAACTCCCTAGTAGGATATGTAGGATAGCTGCACAATCATGCAAATAGGTTCCCAGAATATACAGGCCTGCAGTGCAGCGAGCAAATGCCGGACCTCAAAAGATTAAAATTACAAAAATCCCTGATATATTTTTAGACAATACCAAATAACAAAAGCAAATTCTAAAGTTGATTTTTGAGAGCTCATGCTCTAATAGAAAGGAAAAACGTGTCAAAGCACATGTTGTAAGGTTTATCAGTGGTATAATAAAGGACTATAATAATGAAGAACTTTCTCAGAGGAGAACAGCAAAAAAACACATTTATATACATACACAGGTGTGGGATTCATTATTATGAAACTAGTTATCCAGAAAGCTCCAAATTATGGACTGCCGTCACCCATAGACCCTTTTTAATCAAATAATTCAAATTCTTTTAAATTACCTTGAGATCCATTATCCAGAAAGCTCGGAATTATGGACTGCCGTCACCCATAGACCCTTTTTAATCAAATAATTCAAATTCTTTAAAATTACCTTGGGAGCCATTATCCAGAAAGCTCCGAATTATGGAAAGGCCGTCTCCCATAGACTCCATTATGATGAAATAATCCAAAAATTTTTTCTCTGTAATAATTAGGGATGCACCGAATCCAGGATTCGGCCTTTTTCAGCAAGGTTCGGATTCGGCCGAATCCTTCTGCCGAGGCGAACCGAATCCAAATCCTAATTTGCACATGCAAATTAGGGTCTGGCCAAAATTAGGGTCTGGGAGGGAAACACATGACTTTTTGTCAGAAAACAAACAGTTTTTTCCCTTCCGACCCCTAATTTGCATATGCAAATTAGGGGTTCGAATTCGGTTCTGTATTCGGCCGAATCTTTCGCATAGGGGGGTTTGGCCGAATCCGAAATAGTGGATTCGGTGCATCCCTAGTAATAATAAAACTGTACCTTGTACTTGATCCCAGCTAAGATATAATTAATCTTTATTGGAGGCAAAACCCGCCTATTGGCTTTATTTAATCTTAACATGATTTTCTAGTAGAATTAAGGTATGAAGATCCAAATTACAGAAAGATTTGTTACCCGGAAAACAGCAGGTCCCAAGCATTCTGGATAACAGGTCCCGTACCTGTACCTAGTACTTTATCCCAGTTAAGATATAGTTAATCCATATTGGAGGCAAATAATCCTATTGGGTTTAAAGTTTAAATGACTTTAGTAGAAGGTATGGAGATCCAAATTATAGAAGATTCCTAATCCAGAAAACAACAGGTATCAAGCATTCCGGATAACATGCCTGTATAAATACTTTATAAGACACCTAGGGGCAGATTTACTAATCTTGAGTGAATAATTTGAATAAAAAAATTTTCGAATTTCGATCAAAGATTTTTATTCAATCGAAGCTTTTGCGGTAAAATCCTTCGAATTCGATATTCAAAGGATTTTACTTCGAGGGTCGAATTTGAGGGTTTAACCCTCGAAATTCGACCCTTGATAAATCTGCCCTGTTGGGTTTCTTTAATTTTTTGATGGTTTTCTAGTAGACTTAAGGTACAAAGATGCAAATTATGGAAGGATCAGTTATCCGGAATAACCCAGATCCCGAGCATTCTGGATAACAGGTCCCATACCTGTACATATAAATGTAATGTAACATGACTGGAGAGTCTCAAATGCTAATAAACAAAATCCAAAGGGAAAAAAAACAGTATATAAAACAACGAAGTAGACTTTAAAAGCGCTTACTTGTATCTGATCTTCTCATCCATGTCTTGGGGTGGTTCCTCGGTTATGAAAGTCACCAAGTCTTCTAAGCATTCAGATTTTAATAAAAACTCCACAAGCTTCCGATTCTGAGCTTTGCATTCTTGCAGTATGTCCTCCTCGTCCATCAATTCCTTTAGTGTCACCTCATCTCTTTCCAAAAGGGTGTCTATGTGAGATGACGAATGTAGGTCGAATTTCCAAAACATACTGGACTGATGGGAAATAACATAACATTTTTAATATGTGATCAAATTAGGAGTAATAAGGAGTAAATGTGGCTTTTAGGAACATACTGGTTGCTATGGGTTACTACAGAGATGTAAACAGAAGTATAAATATTGTAGTTTCGGTATTTCCCCAAGCACCTAAAAGTTTGTCTATACGCTTTATAAATTTGAAGAAGTTAAGAAAAGCAAAATGCAAAGAATGTATTAAAAGGAGAACTAAACCCTAAAAATTAACGTAGCTAAAAATGTCATATTTTATATAGTGAACTTATTGCACGAGGCTAAAGTTTGAGCTTGTCAATAGCAGCAATGATCCAGGACTTCAAACTTGTCACAGGGGGTCACCATCTTGGAAAGTGTCTGTGACACTCACATGCTCAGTGGGCTCTGATTGGCTGTTGAGAAGCTAAGCTTAGGGCTCGTCACTAATTATCCAGCAGAAAATGAGCTTCCCTGGCAGTAATATAAGCTGATGCTACAGGTTTGCTGATTATTCAATTCTGATGCTAATTGCACTGGTAGTAATTATCTGTATTAATTACTAATCTGCCTTATATTGTGACATTTCTATTCTATGTGTACTGTATATTGTGAGTGGGTCCCTAAGCTCAGTAAGTGACAGCAGCACAGAGCATGTGAATCAGTGAATCAGCAGAAAAGAAGATGGGGAGCTACTGGGGCATTTAGCTTTTAATAGTGCTGCTCCAGCACAATTCTGCACTGAAATTCGTTTTTTCAAAAGAAAAAACTGACTTTTTAGATTTCATTTTAAAATCTGCCATGAGGCTAGACCAGTGATCCCCAACCAGTAGCTCATGAGTAACATGTTGCTCTCCAACCCCTAGGATGTTGCTCTCAGTGGCTACAAAGCAGGAGCTTATTTTTTAAGTGAAGGCTTGGAAGCAAGTTTTAATTGCATAAAACAAAGTATAGGGCCAAGTAGAGCCTCTTGTAGGCAGCCAGTCCACATAGGGGCTAATAAATAGCCAATCACAGGCCTTATTTGGCACCCAAGGGATTTTTTCCTGTGTTGCTCCCCAACTCTTTTTACATTTGAATGTGGCTCCCGGGTAAAAAAAGGTTGGGGACCCCTGGGCTAGACGTATTGTCCGTTTCCCAGGTGTGACTTGTGCTCTGATAAACTTCACACTTTACTGCTGCACTGCAAATTGCAAAACAATGGGAAGGTAAACAGAACAGCTGCCTAGTAGATCTAAGAACAGCACTCAATAGTAAAATCCAGGTCCCACTGAGACACATTCAGTTACATTGAGTAGGAGAAACAACAGCCTGCCAGAAAGCAGTTCCATCCTAAAGTGCTGGTTCTTTCTGAAAGCACATGACCAGGCAAAATGACCTGAGATGCACCCACACATTTCCCTGATTTTACATAATTTTTTTCTGGGCCCTGAAAAACGTAAAATGGGGGTTCTACTGTAAATAAAAAATACACTGGTTCAGAAATGGAATTTTACACGGCAGAGTGAATTATTTGCAGTGCAAACAGTGTCATTTAGAAGTAAAAAACACAATAATGACAGAATCCCTTTAAGTACCGTATATACTCGAGTATAAGCCGAGTTTTTCAGCATCCAAAATGTGCTGAAAAAGTCTACCTCGGCTTATACTCGGGTCAGCGGGCAGTAGCCGAGATTGCAGTCACTTTTAATCATTCCTATACCAACAGTTCACTTGGGGAGAGACTGCAATATCCCACAATGCCCTCTGTTGGTTTTATGAAAGAATAACAGTGACTGCAGTATCGCACAGCGCCATCTGTTGGTTGTATCAAAGAATAACAGTGACTGCAATATCACACAGCGCCATCTGTTGGTTGTATCAAAGAATAACAGTGACTGCAATATCACACAGCGCCATCTGTTGGTTGTATCAAAGAATAACAGTGACTGCAATATCACACAGCGCCATCTGTTGGTTGTATCAAAGAATAACAGTGACTGCAATATCACACAGCGCCATCTGTTGGTTATATCAATAGAATAACAGTGACTGCAATATCACACAGCGCCATCTGTTGGTTATATCAAAGAATAACAGTAACTGCAATATCACACAGCACCATCTGTTGGTTGTATCAAAGAATAACAGTGACTGCAATATCACACAGCGCCATCTGTTGGTTATATCAAAGAATAAACTGCAATATCACACAGCGCCATCTGTTGGTTGAATAAAGGATTAACAGTGATGGCAATATCACACAGCGCCATCTGTTGGTTATACAAAAGATCAGTGATGGTTTTATGACACACAGCACTCTCTGCACAATTCTCTGTCACCATCAACTTTGCAAAGAAGTCCGGTCGATCGCTGGGGGAGTCCCTTTGGCGGAAGGTGCGCTGCTGGGAGACAGGGCTGTAGTTGTGTCTAGGCTTATACTAGAGTCAATAAGTTTTACCAGTTTTCGTAGGTAAAATTAGGTACCTCGGCTTATACTCGGATCGGCTTATACTCGAGTATATACGGTAGCAATTATCTGGCTCTTTGACCTCATAAGACCTGTGCTGCCATTTATAACACTGTTTACTTTATACATAACTACACACAGATATAACCACAAGATGAAGTCATTTTCTCATAACAGAAGCAATCCTAGTAACAAAACAAATAAGCACACGCACATTGCGATAATCTTTTTTTTTTTTTTTTTTTAAACACCAGCAACAAAATCTCCTTGGTCTTTGTGTTTTGAGAATTTCAGACAAAGGAGAATTCAACCCTAAACTTAAAAAAACCCTACCCTACATAGACCACCCTCCCGCCTGATTGTTACCCCAGGCAAATGCCCCTAACGTTTTACTTACCCCTCTCTGCAGATTAAAAACATCGGAGTTCACAGGCGCCATCTTCTTCTCTTCGGAAATCTTCAGAATGAGACTTCAGTGCATGTGCAGTTGGAGCAATTTCTGTTTCGTGAGAACTGTGCATGCGATGAAACTCGCGAAAAGTCTCATTCCGAAGATTACCGAAGTGGCTGAAGATGGCGCCCGTGAACTCCGATGCCTGAGGGGTAAGTAAAGACTTAGGGGCTGGGGGGAGGAGGGTCTATGTAGGGTGGGGGGTAGGGGTTTTTAAGTTTAGGGTTGAATTCTCCTTTAAAGGGGTTGTTCGCCTTCCAACACTTTTTTTTTTTTAAGTTCAGTTGGTTTCAGATTGATCACCAGAAATAAAGAATTCTTCCAATTACTTTCTATTTTCTATTTGTGCCCGTTATGCTCATGGTTGTTTTCCTGTCCTTTCTTGGAAGCAGCACAATCAGAGGTCAGAAGTAATGTACTGCACATGTGCCAAGTCTTGGACTTTAAGTAGGTGGGAAACACAGCAACACAGCTGTAGCTACATGGGAGACTATGCCTGGGATCCCCAACCTTATACAGTGGTGTGAAAAACTATTTGCCCCCTTCCTGATTTCTTATTCTTTTGCATGTTTGTCACACAAAATGTTTCTGATCATCAAACACATTTAACTATTAGTCAAAGATAACACAAGTAAACACAAAATGCAGTTTTTAAATGAGGGTTTTTATTATTTAGGGAGAAAAGAAATCCAAAAAGTAATAACTGGTTGGGCCACCCTTAGCAGCAATAACTGCAATCAAGCATTTGCGATAACTTGCAACGAGTCTTTTACAGCGCTCTGGAGGAATTTTGGCCCACTCATCTTTGCAGAATTGTTGTAATTCAGCTTTATTTGAGGGTTTTCTAGCATGAACCGCCTTTTTAAGGTCATGCCACAACATCTCAATAGGATTCAGGTCAGGACTTTGACTAGGCCACTCCAAAGTCTTCATTTTGTTTTTCTTCAGCCATTCAGAGGTGGATTTGCTGGTGTGTTTTGGGTCATTGTCCTGCTGCAGCACCCAAGATCGCTTCAGCTTGAGTTGACGAACAGATGGCCGGACATTCTCCTTCAGGATTTTTTGGTAGACAGTAGAATTCATGGTTCCATCTATCACAGCAAGTCTTCCAGGTCCTGAAGCAGCAAAACAACCCCAGACCATCACACTACCACCACCATATTTTACTGTTGGTATGATGTTCTTTTTCTGAAATGCTGTGTTACTTTTACGCCAGATGTAACGGGACGCGCACCTTCCAAAATGTTCAACTTTTGTCTCTTCGGTCCACAAGGTATTTTCCCAAAAGTCTTGGCAATCATTGAGATGTTTAGCAAAATTGAGACGAGCCTTAATGTTCTTTTTGCTTAAAAGTGGTTTGCGCCTTGGAAATGTGCCATGCAGGCCGTTTTTGCCCAGTCTCTTTCTTATGGTGGAGTCGTGAACACTGACCTTAATTGAGGCAAGTGGAGACCTAAAACCTAAAATTGATTAACGCTAGCAACCCAGTATTTTGTATACTGAATTCAGTAGCCTAAAAGCAGCAATGGTCCCTGCCTTCAAAGTCAAGCAGAGCAGCCCCCATTAGTAAAAAGCGAGGTATGGGATCCGTTATCCAGAAAGCTCCAAATTACACAATGTCTCCCATAGATTCAATTTTATCATTTAAAAATGATTTCCACGTTCTCTGTACTAATAAATCAGTAGCTTGTACTTGATCCCAACTAAGACATAATTAATCCTTATTGGAGGCAAAACCAGCCTATTTGGGTTTATTTCATGTTTAAATGATTTTCTAATAGACTTAAGGAATGAAGACCCAAATTACGTTATCCCAGGTCCCGAGTATTCTGGATAACAGGTCTCATACCTGTACCGCGTGTCACAGTATGTTCAGGACTGATAATGTTGAGAATATGCATAATGCATTGATTTCTATACACAGTCATGTAAATCTCAATTACTAATCAATTTGTATTGTGAACTTTTTTTTTAACTTTTATATGGTGTGTACAGGTATAAAAAAAGCAGGATCCCTTTTCTGGAAACCCATTATCCGGGTATCTTGAAATTACAGGCAGGCCATCTCCCATGGTCATATGGTGTATCATTTCTTTCCTGAACTTTAGATCGCTTTACTGTTGTTTCCTTTGTATCTAATCCAGATCCCTCTTCTGGAAACCTATTATCCAGGTATCTTGAAATTACAGGCAGGTCATCTCCCATGGTCATATGGTGCAAAGTTTCTTTCCTGAACTTTAGATTTCTTTAATGGTGTTTCCTTTGTATCTAATCCGGATCCCTCTTCTGGAAACCCATTATCCAGGTATCTTGAAATTACAGGCAGGCCATCTCCCATGGTCATATGGTGCAAAGTTTCTTTCCTGAACTTTAGATCTCTTTAATGTTATTTCTTCTTTTATATCTAATCCTATAGATTATGCTAAAATAACCTAAGCAATTTTTGGACCATAAACATAAAAACCTTTGGAAAAACAGGTGTTTTATCCAGTAGACGGAGAACTGGCAAGATCTATCGCAACATGTTACATAAAAATCACAATATTTTCTTTTTAAAGGGGTTGTTTAAATTAACTTTTAGTATGACGTAGAGTGATATTCTAAGCAATTGGTTTTCATTTTTTATTTAGAGTTATTCAGCAGCTCTCCAGTTTGCCATTACAGTAATCTGGTTGCTAGGGTCCAAAGTACAATAGCAACCATGCATTGATTTGTATCAGAAACTGGAATATGAATAGGAGAGGCCTGAATAGAAAGAGGAGTAATAAAAAAGTAGCAATAAGAATACATTTGTAGCCTTACAGAACATTTGGTTTTTAGAGGGGGTCAGTGACCCCCATTTGAAAGCTGGAATGTGTCAGAAGAAAAAGGCAAATCATTAAAAAACTGTAGGACAAAAAGTTGCTTAGAATTAACCATTCTACAACATACTAAAATTTAGCTTAAAGGGATACTGTCATGAGAAAAAATTTTTTTTTTCAAAACACATCAGTTAATAGTGCTGCTCCAGCAGAATTCGGCACTGAAATCCATTTCTCAAAAGAGCAAACAGATTTTTTTTATATTCAATTTTGAAATCTGACATGGGGCTAGACATATTGTCAATTTCCCAGCTGCCCCAAGTCATGTGACTTGTGCTTTGATAAACTTCAATCACTCTTTACCGCTGTACTGCAAGTTGGAGTGATATCACCCCCTTTCCCCCCCCAGCAGCCGAACAACAGAACAATGGGAAGGTAACGAGATAGCAGCTCCCTAACACAAGATAACAGCTCCCTGGTAGATCTAAGAACAGCACTCAATAGTAAAAACCCATGTCCCACCGAGACTCCTTCAGTTACATTGAGAAGTAAAAACAGCAGCCTGCCAGAAAGCATTTCTCTCCTAAAGTGCAGGCACAAGTTACATGACTGGGGGCAGCTGGGAAACTGACAAAATGTCTAGCCCCATGTCAGATTTCAAAATTGAATATAAAAAAATCTGTTTGCTCTTTTGAGAAATGGATTTCAGCGCAGAATTTTGCTGGAGTAGCACTATTAACTGATGCGTTTTGAAAAAAAAACATCTTTTCCGATGACAGGATCCCTTTAAAGGTGAATCACCACTTTAAGCAGCTACTTGACCAATATTCATTATATACATCATGATACTAATAATACGGTTAAAAGTAAAGCATTGCAAGAAATGAACAGATCCATACTACTGCAAACATGTTACTGTGAAATGTCAGTATTTTTCTCCGGGGCAAGATGGCATTAGGGAAGTCTCACAGAACGGGGCAGATGAAGGCAACAGATAAGTCCATCAAATTCCAACAGAAAGCAGGGTCCTTAGGAATAAGGAAAAAACAAGACTGTGAAAATGGCCCCTCGGCATTGTTCCGACTTGTATCCTAAAGTGTCAAATATGCTTTACAGTCTCACACTTTCCATGTGAAATGAAGACTCTTTGGGGCAGATTTATCAAAGGTCCATTCAAAAAATTTGAATTTCGAGCTATTTTTGTGTCAGTCAACTAGGGAATAGTCCAAAAACGATTTGAATTAAATCAGAAAATTCAAATATCAAAATTTATCATGTATGGTCTATTTAAAAATTCGACTTCGACCATTTGCCATCCAAATGCTGCTGAATTGCTGTTTTAGACCTCCTAGAACCTGTTTGAAGTCAATTTGTGGAAATCTAATTTTTTTGGTAAAAACTTTGATACGAATTCGATCAAACCCGCTATTACTTCGATTTGGCTGAATACGGACCTATTCCATCGAAAAACAGCTATTCACCCCAAAAAAAAAAAAAAACACTATTTGGTTGGTCTTTTTGAATTTCAAAGTTTTTCAAATTCAAAATTGGACCCTTGATAAATATGCCCCTTTATGTTTGCATTTATATTGCATTAAGACAAGTAGTTCTGCAGAGAATGCATAAATATTGGGTGTAGTGGTTAAACTGTAAATATTTAATACAAAGCTAAAATATTTAAAGGGGAGGTTGATCTTTTAGTATATTATAGAAAGGCCAATTCTAAGCAACATTTCAAATGGTCTTTATTAGTTATTTTAATATAGTTCTATAATAATTCTGATTCTTTCCAGCTTTTAAATGGGGGTCACAGACCCCATCTAAAAAAAACAAAATGTTCTGTAAAGCTACAAATTTATGGTTATTGCAACTTTTTATTACTCCTCTTTCTATTCGGGCCTCTCCTATTCATATCCCAGTCTCTTAGTCAATTCAATGCATGGTTGCTAGGGTCACTTGCACCCTGGCAACCAGATTGCAGAAATTGGTGATCTGAATAAAAAGCTAAATAACTCGAAAACCACAAATAATGAAAACCAATTGCAAATTTTCTCAGAATATAACTCTCTGCATCCTACTAAAAGTTAACTCAAAGGTGAACAACCTTAAAGGGATACGGTCATGGGAAAACATGTTTTTTTTCAAAATGCATCAGTTAATAGTGCTGCTCCAGCAGAATGCTGCACTGAAATCCATTTTTCAAAAGAGCAAACAGATTTTTTTATATTCAATTTTGAAATCTGACATGGGGCTAGACATTTTGTCAATTTCCCAGCTGCCCCAGTCATGTGCCTGCACTTTAGGATGGAACTACTTTCTGGCAGGCTGTTATTTCTCCTACTTAAAGGGCATGTAAAGGCAAAAAAATAAAATCCAATTTTTACTTTCTTTAATGAAAAAGAAACCTATCTCCAATATACTTTAATTAAAAAATGTGTACCATTTTTATAAGAAACCTGACTGTATGCAGTGAAATTCTCCCTTCATTTACTGCTGTGGATAGGAATTGTCAGATGGTCCCTAACCGCTGAGCAGGGAAACAATCATACTTATGAACAGCAGGGGGAGCTGTCTTTGCAAGACCAAGACTGTGCACATGCTCAATGTGGTCTGGGCTGCTTAGGGATCGTCATAAACAAAGCTGCTTGAGTTCTGCATGGCTGGGAAGTAAGGCTCCCCCGCCTTACTTCCCAGCCATGCAGAACTCAAGCAGCTTTGTTTATGACGATCCCTAAGCAGCCCCCATGGTGCGGGAAATTAATATTGTGCTTTCTGTGAACTATACAGATTTGCTTTAAGCACAGGCTATATCAAATCTTACATGAATGTAAACGGATATATATGGTGCCATGGGAGACAGCTGTTCCTTTAAAAAGAGAACTAAAGCCTAACTAAAGTAGCTAGAAATGTTGTACATTATGTTTTGTGCTTCTGTACCAGCCCAAGGCAACCACAGCCCTTTAGCAGTAAAGATCTGTGTCTCCAAAGATGCCCCAGTAGCTCCCCATCTTCTTTTCTGCTGATTCACTGCACATGTTCTGTGCTGCTGTCACTTACTGAGCTTAGGGAGCCACTCACAATATACAGTACACATAGAATAGAAATGTCACAATATAAGGCTGATTAGTAATTAATACACATAATTACTACATGGCAGCACAGAAACCAGTGCAATTAGCATCAGAATTGAATAATCAGCAAACCTGTAGCATCAGCTTATATTACAGCCAGGGAAGCTCATTTTCTGCTGGATAATTAGTGACGAGCCCTAAGCTTAGCTTCTCAACAGCCAATCAGAGCCCACTGAGCATGTGAGTGTCACAGACACTTTCCAAGATGGTGACCCCCTGTGACAAGTTTGAAGTCCTGGATCATTGCTGCTATTGACAAGCTCAAACTTTAGCCTCGTGCAATAAGTTCAGTTTATAAAATAAGGCATTTATAGCCATATTCATTTTAAGAGTTTTGTTTTCCTTAAAGGAAATCGGAGGATGTACTATGGAGACAAACACTAAGGAATAATAAAGTAACACATCACCAGCACCTGGTGACCCTGACAACACAGATGTCTATAATGTAAAGGGATATTTCACCAAGAACACCGACATGCAATTTATGTGTTAATATGGATAACAAAATTCTGCTAACACATTAAAAACAAACAAAAAGATTGCATACAATCCTTGATCCTGTTTTTACAGAAACAAAGACACATAGGTGTTATCTAAATAATTAAAGATTTTCAGCCACAAGCTTGCCTAAATTAATTCTGATAGAGAAGCGGCAAGCAAATAATTGCAAAACAGTAGACACAGAAAAGAAAAGCACAAATATGAAGGGTTTGAATAACACTGATTGCACAGAAAGTAGTGTAAAACTGTTCATTTCTGACAATGCTTTGCCGAGTCAAAACAAAGTTTAAGCGACTCCATTATGTATTCATGAACAGAAGTAACGGTTACAGTATATTAAAACCAAGGTATTTGCTTACCTGTTAAAAATAATTTTAAAAAAAATTAAGAAAATAAAACGATAAGATTTTTCAACTCCTGGCCCATTACAGGGTGTCCTGCTACATCGGGTTGTTTTGAATCTGTCTCTGAATTTCTGTCCGACTGCCAATTTTAAATCCTAAAGGAAAAACAAAAAGTGAAAATATTAATGGTGTGTATTGTGATCATATTCTGCAGCAATAAATGAATGTCTTATAGTCAACCCATTGGCAAAACAAAGTATGGCTTTGTATAAATAGAAATAAATGAAGGTGTAGGAAGGTGCTACATAACAGAAGCTCTATAGAATACCATCATTTACAGAGCTCATCTGCTATGTAACCTTAAAGGGATACTGTCATGGGAAAAAAATTTTTTCAAAATAAATCAGTTAATAGTGCTGCTCCAGCAGAATACTGCACTGAAATCCATTTCTCAAAAGAGCAAACAGATTTTTTTAGATTCAATTTTGAAATCTGACATGGGGCTAGACATTTTGTCAATTTCCCAGCTGCCCCCAGTCATGTGACTTGTGCTCTGATAAACTTCAATCACTCTTTACTGCTGTACTGCAAGTTAGAGTGATATCACCCCTCTCCCTTTTCCCCCCATCAGCCAAACAAAAGAACAATGGGAAGGTAACCAGATAGCAGCTCCCTAACACAAGATAACAGCTGCCTGGTAGATCTAAGAACAACACTCAATAGTAAAAACCCATGTCCCACTGAGACACATTCAGTTACATTGAGAAGGAAAAACAGCAGCCTGCCAGAAAGCATCTCTCCTAAAGTGCAGGCACAAGTCACATGACCAGGGGCAGCTGGGAAATTGACAAAATGTCTAGCCCCATGTCAGATTTCAAAATTGAATATAAAAAAATCTGTTTGCTCTTTTGAGAAATGGATTTCAGTGCAGAATTGTGCTGGAGTAGTACTATTAACGGATTCATTTTGAAAAAAAAATTTTTCCCATGACAGTATCCCTTTAAGCTGGCCATAACTCCAAGAAATACACGCTGCAGCACTCCAATTCCTGTGAAAAGTGATTTATTGTGCCAACAAACAACGCAATGTTTCGGGCTGGCCATAGATACAAAGATACAGTTCTACGAAAGGAAGATTCCTTTCGGATCTTGTGTGGAGTGTCCCTGCATTTAGGGGCAACCGGTCTTCAGTTGATCGGACAAGTTAAAAGATTCAGATCAACTACCAATAAGATTACTTTACGTATTTGCCTGACAATATCAATGTGCGACTGTCACTACAATTTGTTGGACATAACTTTTGTAGGATTGCAGTCTCAGTTAATGGAAGAGTCCTGCAGCGGGTCGGGTACCTGCGGGTTAACCACAAAAACCTGCCGTACCCTGCGGGTTGCAGGTAGAATTTTCGGGAGCGGGTATAGACCCGAGTCGCCGGTTCTCCGGGTCTTCGAAATAGAGAGTTTTACTCTTTTTTTTTTGAGCACTTCCTGTTTTACTCCTTTTTTTCTGATCACACCTACTTCTAATGATGTCACTTCCGGTTTACAATGACAGCACTTCCTGTTTCTTGATGGCAACACTTAGCTGGAGCTCTTCTTTCATTTTCCCCTCTGCCGGGTCGCAACTCTCTAACCCGATACAATTGTTGCGGACATTTCTCTACATTAACAGTTTAAAATCAAAGGTGGATAAAGATTCTCTCTTATGAACTTTGCCTTAAAGGAGAGTTAATGTTGCCAAATATAATGAGCTTTGCATAAACAAACCCTCAATTTAAATTTTAAACGAATGCAACGGTTTTGAAGCATAGATAAACAAAAGTCCATTATGCGTCTTATATGTGCACTGGTAATTTAGATTATCTCTCAAGAAAAGAGGACAATAGAAACATGGAGCAGTTTCAGTTTCTCTTTGCCTTGTTTACCTTCATTTAAACAATAGGAAAAATGTTTGCTCGGTACAAGTTTCTTTCATTCCAATCGTGTTGCAGATGAAAATTTTTAATTTCTTCCGCAAACAGGAAAAACTGGATCTCTTCTGGATTTCTAACTTCTTTATCAAATTACCAGTGCACGGATAAAAACTTCCTGGATTTCTGCTTATAAGCCTAAACAAAAGGAAGGGGATATATATATAGAATTTCCAGGCACTAAGGATTCAGGTGCTGAAAATGCTCAGAGCTAAGAATGACTAAACAGAATCGTGTTACACGGCTCAAAATACTGATATCTGATTTTATAAATGCATTCATTTGTTAAACGTGTCACCAAAAAGGTCATAAAAAGGGAAAATATCAAACAGCTGATAATTCTTCATAATTCCCTATTTTAAAATGTTGATAAAGCTCAAAGGATTATGGAAAGGGAGGGGATGTAGTAAGTAAAAAAAAAAAAAAACAAAGTTTTAAAGTAATAAAAATTATAATGTAGTGTTGCCCTGCACTGGTAAAACCTCTGTATCTGCTTCAGAACAACTACTATAGTTCATATAAACAAGCTGCTGTGTAGCAATGGGGCAGCCATTCAAGCACAGGATACACAGTAGATAACAGATAAGTACTACTATAGTTTATATAAACAAGCTGCTGTGTAGCCATGGGGGCAGCCATTCAAGCACAGGATACACAGTAGATAACAGATAAGTACTACTATAGTTTATATAAACAAGCTGCTGTGTAGCCATGGGGGCAGCCATTCAAGCACAGGATACACAGTAGATAACAGATAAGTACTACTATAGTTTATATAAACAAGCTGCTGTGTAGCCATGGGGGCAGCCATTCAAGCACAGGATACACAGTAGATAACAGATAAGTACTACTATAGTTTATATAAACAAGCTGCTGTGTAGCCATGGGGGCAGCCATTCAAGCACAGGATACACAGTAGATAACAGATAAGTACTACTATAGTTTATATAAACAAGCTGCTGTGTAGCCATGGGGGCAGCCATTCAAAGGATTAAGGGCTTAGGTTGCACAGCAGATAAGATCTGTAGAACATAATGGTGTTATCTGTTATCCATTATTTAACCTGTGTCATATAGTCTGTTTTCAATTTTCTCCATTGCTACACTGGAGCTTGTTTATATGAACTATAGTAGTGTTTCTTTACCATTACGGGTCAACACTATATTATATTTTTATTACTTTAAAACACTAGTTTTTTTGGTGTTACTGTTCCTTTAAGAAAAATGTTTTCCCATTATTAGAATAGGAAAAATATACATAGGGGCTGAAACAAACTTAAAGCAATGAGGTTTTTGGAGACAAATTACGCTTTTAAATAATTTACTACAAATTAAGTAGAGAGATCAACGCAAGCACATTTTCTTTGAGGTCAAACAAGAGTTTTTAAGGTAGTTGGGTAGAATGGCAAATGCTAAGCAACTTTTCAATTGATCATTATTTATTTTGTACAGGTTATACATGATTTGCCTTCTTCTGACTCTTTCCAGCTTTCAAATGGGGGTCACTGACCCCATCAAAAAAAAACAAATACTCTGTAAGGCTACAAATGTATTGTTATTGCTACTTTTTATTACTCCTCTTTCTATTCAGGCCTCTCCTATTCATATTCCAGTCTCTTATTCAAATCAGTGCATGGTTACCAGGGTAATTTGGACCCTAGCAACCAGATGGCTTAAATTGCAAACTGGAGAGTGGCTGAATAAAAAGCTAAATAACTCAAAAACCATAAATAATAGAAATTGAAAAACCATTGCAGATTGTCTCAAAATATCACTCTCTACATCATACTAAAATGTATTGACTACAACAAGGAGGCTGGAGATGGGGGGCGGGGGGGAATGGGTCACCCAAATATCGGAAAATATGGTTAAACTACCGCTTTAACCACATGCCTAATTCTACACAATAATAAATAGTCAACAAGCAAAAAAAATAAGGAAAGAGACCTCATGTGGTGATTTTTAGAAAGTGATGCAGCTCTTCCAGCCACACACGTCTGCTTTTTCAAACTAGTGTCACACCACTAAACACACACTTCCAGCTATTTATGGCCTAAATTTTGCAGATATTCCAGATAAACGAAACCTAAACTAATATTTTGGCTTTAGCAGTAGACACCCTTGGTGTATACACATTAAAGGAGCAGGAAAGGCTAAAATGAAGTAAGCTTTATCTGAAAGGACTATATAAATACACCAGTAAGCCCTCAAAGTAATGCTGCTCTGAGTCCTCTGTCAAAAGAAACAGCACATTTCTTTCCTTCTATTGTGTACTCATGGGCCTCTGTATCAGACTTCCTGTTTTCAGCTTAAACCTCCAGGGCTTGGGCTTGAGCATGCTCAGTTTGCTCCTCTTCCCCCCCCCTGCAGTCATCTGAGCTCAGAGCTATGAGTGAGCAGGGAGAGACTCAGGCAGGAAGTGATGTCATACCAAGCTAATATGGCAGCTGTGATCCTAAACAAACGAGAGAGCTTCTAGAGATGTTTACTCAAAAATAGTGCACTATTGTGGCTAATATATTGACAATAACCTGCTTTGGTAGGTTTCCTTCTCCTTTAAACAGTCAAGGCACACAGGATGTATCCTGAAGTTTAGATGCGTCTCAAACCCGCAGAGGATCCTGACACATGAATTTGAGCATTGGTCAATGGTGACAGATGGTTTCCATTAAAGGCGATCCGTCACCCAAAAAAATTATTCAAAATCCTATTTTTTCACATTAGTCAAGCAAGATAACAGCTGTCTTGTAGATCTAAGAACAGCACTCAATAGTAAAATCCAGGTCCCACTGTGACACATTCAGTTACATTGAGTAGGAGAAACAACAGCCTGCCAGAAAGCAGTTCCATCCTAAAGTGCTGGCTCTTTCTGAAATCACATGACCAGGCAAAATGAGCTGAGATGCACCTACACACCAATATTACAACTAAATACACTTGCTGGTTCAGGAATGACATTTTATTTTGTAGAGTGAATTATTTGCAGTGTAAACAGTGTCATTTAGAAATAAAAACTATATCATAAAAATCATGACAGTGACAATGCTGATGATTTTTAAACAGCAAATTTTAACCTGAAGCTGAAATGCAATTAGTAAAGTAAAGCTAAAAATGGGATTTATTCAATTTGTAACAATCTGCATATTATGAGTATTTTACTGGTCCATTTTCATTGCTGTTTCCACCCTGTTAAATAGCAGCAGTTTTCCCAGTAGGCTTATACACTGGAGACAGTGGAAATTGTGTCCTATGGCGAGTCCCACTGGTGCTTTGTCGTTGGCACCAAGTAATGTAACCAGTAACAAATAAGAGGGACTGAAGGACAGACGCGGAATCACTACCAATAACTCTGTCGCATGTTACCATGGAAATTCGACCACTCAAGCTAAATAAGCATCAAGCGAAAAATAAGGTAGCTAACCGAATGACTGATTTACACCTCTGAATTCTGGGGAGGATTAAAAAGAAAAAACACATGAGAGGAAGTTAATATCTAAGAAATAATAAAACTGGTTATTCTGAAGTACAAAAAGCGGCTCAATATTTAGTATTTAAATAGGGAAAATTAGTGATAATTCTATAGCTCCTACCATGGCTGAAGAGTACAGGACGAGACTATAATTTGGAAGACGCACACCCTAATTAATGCGGTGGTGCCAATACCACGGAGACCAACCTATGAAGCCTCCTTGTACATTAAATCCAACATCAAACATAAGGATCGCACACTCAATTATAAAAAGTCAAAACTAAAATTGCTGGGCCAATTGCTGATATGTGAGTGTTTTGATGGAAATAAATGTTTGACTTTTTTTATAATTGAATGTGCAATCCTTATGTTTGATGTTAGAAGAGTACAGGACAGCTTGGGGGGCTGCAGGTGAGACAGTGTGGGGGCTGCAGGTGGGACAGCCAGTAGGTATGTATATTTTTTATAGGACACTACTTGTATATAGAGCACTGTATAGTAAGACAATATCAAAAATATACAGGACACAACAACATGAATAGAAACAAAAAACATTTTAAACGTAACATTAAGTGCTTAACAGACAAGAGTATGGACATCTCTGGCCAGCAGAGCTTACAATCTAATATATCTAGCAGTTGATACAACACTTGACCTTTGAACTTTTCCCCCTACACTACTCTCTCTAAGGGGGAACCTCACATACAGAAGGCCCAATAATACACACTGTCCTATGAGCCCACTCTAAGAACGGGCCTTGTTTACAGCCCCCTGAGCCAGGGAGTTAGTGGGAGCCCAGAACTGAGCCTGAATGTGAGGCAGAGCCCAGAACTGAGCCTGAATGTGAGGCAGAGCCCAGAACTGAGCCTGAATGTGAGGCAGAGCCCAGAACTGAGCCTGAATGTGAGGCAGAGCCCAGAACTGAGCCTGAATGTGAGGCAGAGGCCAGAACTGAGCCTGAATGTGAGGCAGAGGCCAGAACTGAGCCTGAATGTGAGGCAGAGGCCAGAACTGAGCCTGAATGTGAGGCAGAGGCCAGAACTGAGCCTGAATGTGAGGCAGAGGCCAGAACTGAGCCTGAATGTGAGGCAGAGGCCAGAACTGAGCCTGAGTGTGAGGCAGAGGCCAGAACTGAGCCTGAATGTGAGGCAGAGGCCAGAACTGAGCCTGAATGTGAGGCAGAGCCCAGAACTGATCCTGAATGTGAGGCAGAGACCAGAACTGAGCCTGAATGTGAGGCAGAGGCCAGAACTGAGCCTGAATGTGAGGCAGAGGCCAGAACTGAGCCTGAATGTGAGGCAGAGGCCAGAACTGAGCCTGAGTGTGAGGCAGAGCCCAGAACTGAGCCTGAATGTGAGGCAGAGGCCAGTACTGAGCCTGAATGTGAGGCAGAGCCCAGAACTGAGCCTGAATGTGAGGCAGAGGCCAGAACTGAGCCTGAATGTGAGGCAGAGCCCAGAACTGAGCCTGAGTGTGAGGCAGAGGCCAGAACTGAGCCTGAATGTGAGGCAGAGCCCAGAACTGAGCCTGAGTGTGAGGCAGAGGCCAGAACTGAGCCTGAGTGTGAGGCAGAGGCCAGAACTGAGCCTGAATGTGAGGCAGAGGCCAGAACTGAGCCTGAATGTGAGGCAGAGCCCAGAACTGAGCCTGAGTGTGAGGCAGAGGCCAGAACTGAGCCTGAATGTGAGGCAGAGGCCAGAACTGAGCCTGAATGTGAGGCTGAGGCCAGAACTGAGCCTGAATGTGAGGCAGAGGCCAGAACTGAGCCTGAATGTGAGGCAGAGACCAGAACTGAGCCTGAATGTGAGGCAGAGGCCAGAACTGAGCCTGAATGTGAGGCTGAGGCCAGAACTGAGCCTGAATGTGAGGCAGAGCCCAGAACTGAGCCTGAATGTGAGGCAGAGGCCAGAACTGAGCCTGAGTGTGAGGCAGAGGCCAGAACTGAGCCTGAGTGTGAGGCAGAGGCCAGAACTGAGCCTGAGTGTGAGGCAGAGGCCAGAACTGAGCCTGAGTGTGAGGCAGAGCCCAGAACTGATCCTGAATGTGAGGCAGAGCCCAGAACTGAGCCTGAATGTGAGGCAGAGCCCAGAACTGATCCTGAATGTGAGGCAGAGGCCAGAACTGAGCCTGAATGTGAGGCAGAGGCCAGAACTGAGCCTGAATGTGAGGCTGAGGCCAGAACTGAGCCTGAATGTGAGGCAGAGGCCAGAACTGAGCCTGAATGTGAGGCTGAGGCCAGAACTCTGTCACTGTACTCCCAGCGTGCCCTGCGGCCGGACACACATAAGGAAAGGCCGACAGATTTACCTTGAACATTCACCTTCCACTTCCCCCATCATACACTGCGCTACTACCGAATGGAGTCCTGCGCCCCTCAAAGGACAAGTTACCCGGAAGCCGAATATCCCACCAAGAAGGCCCCACTTCCGCAAACCAGCCTGGACTCTAGACTAACAACTATAAACAAACAGAAATACGTACCTGAAGTGACCAATAACCTAATTCAGGCAGGCGGGAAAATTGCTCAGCACTAGAAGCGAGTTTTCAAGATGGTGGACATATCAACTCTTCAATCCCTCCCCTCCTCCATCAAGGGAAGCGCATAACCCCTGAATCGGGATATCCCGCCCCCAGACTAGTCAAAGCCGGCGTATGACTGCGCCATTCAGTTTTCACTCAGCCGCCCAACGTCATCACCGCAGCGCCGAACTTCGCCGCGGATTGGGCCGTGCTGCTGTCAGTCACTAAAGCGAACGGCGTCTCGTCGCAGGGAGGCGATTGGCTCGGCGTCTGCGAAGTCAAACTTGAACTCTACCAATGAGCCCCGTTAAGGCTCTACAGCCTCCCAGGCCATAGCAACAATAATACGTCAACGAAAATGACAGGAGTGTGTTCCAATCAGGTGGTCGCGTTTGTAGGCTAGAGCGGCGAAAGGCCGATGAGGAGGCGGGGTTGTTTCGGGGCAGATGCGATGGGGGATGGAAATAAATCGGCACCCGCTGTGGTATTAGTCACTTTGCCTGCGGCAGTTCTTTTTATATAAATGTTGTGGGGATTTGTAAACGAGGCCGATGCTGATTTGTGACGTTATGCGGATGTGTCATATAAACTCAGTGTGTAATGTTTGCTTTGTACCGCCAGGTGGCGTCTTTATAAGTTACGCGTTTTAGCTCCGGACTTCAGACGGGGAATTAGCTCAAATGGTAGAGCGCTCGCTTAGCATGCGAGAGGTAGCGGGATCGATGCCCGCATTCTCCACACTTTTTAATATCCGAGGATGTGGGATTAACCGGAAAATGCAAAAATAAGAATTATTATTTTTTTGTTATTGTTACAATATATGTATAACAATTTAACAACCAGACTAAAAAAATATTTAAAGGATAAGTAAACCTTTAAAATAAGTGAATGTAAAATGGATAAGAGAATCATTCTAAGCCTGTTTGTCATTTATATTCATCATTTATTTTCTTTTTATTCCAAGTTATTAAGGGATACATGTGCTGTTAATATGAATGAATTATGTTACAACAGCGCCACCTGCTGGTCAGTTTCTGACCAGTCTGACCACCAAGTAGTCAAGAAAGTTGTCAGGAGAAAGAAAGAGGCTGATGTTCTTCTGCTTAGGAATAAAATTAGAAACCTTTCTCACATCTTTCCTAAGCAGAAGAACATCAGAGCAGCCTCTTTCTTTCTCCTGACAACTTCCTTGACTACTTGCTGGTCAGACTGGTGGGAAACTGACCAGCAGGTGGCGCTGTTGGAACAAAATTCATTCATTTTAACAGAACATGTATCCCTTAATATCTTGGAATAAAAAGAAAATAAATAATGAATGGAAATGACCAAAGTGCTTAGAATAGCCCCCTCATCGAGTTTACATTCACTTGTTTTAAAGGTTTATTTATCCTTTAAGTCAATCTCCAATCAGCTTGTGACTATGGTCTTGTAACCTATAGCAACCTGTCAGCTGTTTGCTTTAAAACTGGCGAGTAACACCTGCTGATTGGTTACAATAGGGGTCAGGGTGAATTATAGGTGGGTGACTATATCTAATCCTACTGTATAAACCTATTTGCTCTTTGCTTTTACATTGATCTACAGTATATGGGTTGCATTGCCCAAAAGATCTGGATAAGCATCTAACATAGCACTATAATAAAACACAAAATGGAAGGCTTAATAGGCAGATTAATTAGAGGTAGTAATGAGCCAATTTATTCATTCATGTGAATTCCTCAAAACGGCGGCGAAAATTTGCAGCGGAAAAATTCGCTGAGAAAAAACAACCGTAAGAAATAACACCCATTGACTTTAATGCATTTGGAGAAGAAAGTCGCCATAAAAAAAACTGCATATTGACTTTAAAGGAGAAGGAAAGCTACAGAGGCATTTTATTGCCAATAGATTAGCCACAATAGTATAAGCTATAAGACTATATTTATTCTGTAGAATGTTTTAATATAAACAGCTTGGTGTGACATCACTTCCTGCCTGAGTCTCTCCCTGCTCACTCATAGCTCTGGGCTCAGATTACAGCAGGGAGGGGGAGAGGAACAAACTGAGCATGCTCAAGCCCTAGCCCTGGAGGTTTCAGCTGAAAACAGGAAGTCTGATACAGAAGCCCATGAGTACACAATAGAAGGAAAGAAATGTGATGTTTCTTTTGACAGAGGACTCAGAGCAACATTACTTTGACTTTAATGCATTAAGACAAAAAAGTCACCATAGGAAAAAACGCCCATTGACTTTAAAGGAGAAAGCTACAGAGGCATTTTATTGCCAATAGATTAGCCACAATAGCTATAACACTATATTTATTCTGTAGAAAAAATTGAGAATGAATTAGAGCTCACTCAAAAAGCTGATTCCAGTACAAAAAAAATCTAACAAAATAACTGCCTTTTGCACAAATCCTGCATGTAGAGAGACATGATGTCTGGTGAGTTTAATAGAGTGAGCTCTAATACATCTTCTAGGCAAAAGAAGCCCCCCTATAAGATATATTGGATCTAACTGTCAATGAATATCTGACACCCAACTGCTGAATGAAGAGAGAATGAAGAGAAACAGATGCTGAGAGAGGAGTAGTGAAGATAAACTTGATTATTTCAGAAACAGTACAAATTTTTAATTGATTGTATTCAGAAAGTTTCTTATTTCAGTATGCTGAAGCTCATTTAAAATTTCAAATTGAAGCGTCAGAACAACGTTTTTTTTGTTCACTTTCTTTCTCTTTTAGTGGTCGTGTGCAATGTTGCTTTTCACCAGCAGGTGTCGGTGTCAACATTCTGTGTTGAATGATGTCCATAAAAAAGGGAAACGTATTTAAAAATAAACATTGTATATTCAAAAGAACTTTGTGTGGGATACTTCTTATGACACATAGACAAAACAAATTGATGGTTACTTACAGAGGTGAAAAAGATATGTGTTTCAATATGATTCTGTAAGAGGAAAAGGACATGCGTTAAAGGATAAGTAAACCTTTAAAATAAGTGAATGTAAAATGGATGAGAGTGTCAT
The DNA here is from genome assembly GCF_017654675.1 of Xenopus laevis. Classification (NCBI taxonomy): domain Eukaryota; kingdom Metazoa; phylum Chordata; class Amphibia; order Anura; family Pipidae; genus Xenopus; species Xenopus laevis. The sequence continues at coordinate 6,097,310 of NC_054378.1, forward strand.
TCTAAGCCTGTTTGTCATTTATATTCATTATTTATTTTCTTTTTATTCCAAGATATTAAGGGATACATGTACTGTTAATATGAATGAATTTTGTTACAACAGCGCCACCTGCTGGTCAGTTTCCCACCAGTCTGACCACCAAGTAGTCAAGGAAGTTGTCAGGAGAAAGAAAGAGGCTGATGTTCTTCTGCTGTTGGAGCTGTTGGGAGAAACTATAGATTGTAGCCAAAAGATGGCGCTGTTTGAAAGAGCATAAACTGTAACATAGGAAATGTATCAGAAACTTGATAAAGGGCTGGGGGCAGGCCAGAAATGTTGTGTTTGTTACAGATCACAAAAGCCATGTCTTAAATAAAGGCTTTTTAAATTTGGAACTTTCGAACGGTGCTGTGTCATATATTGGAGTGTGCCCGTCATAAACACAGCGCTGCCAAACACAGGTCTCTGCACTAAAGCTGCCACAGACGCAAAGATCCGATCGTACGAATCAATGTATGATCGGACTTTCCCATCTCCCGACCCGTCACTAACCATTCAGATCAAAGTCTTACCATTCCCACCAAATAAAGTAGTTAAAGGACAGATGAGCCGATGTTCTGCCCCTGACAGCAATCGTACGATAGACTAAGCTGGTGACTGAAATTCGCACGATCGGCAATACACGCAGAGATATTACCCACAGCCGACAGAAATGTTCTAACCTGTCCGATCGACCAAACGACCGATCTCCGCCGGACGAAAAATGTTGGGACTCTCCACACATGGTCCGAAAATCGTACAAATCCTTGTTTAGTACAATGAGATCTTTGCGTCTATGGCCAGCTTAAAGGAGAAGGAAAGCTACGGAGGGATTTTATTGCCAATAGATTAGCTGCAATAGTGCAAGCTAGAATGTTTTACCATACCTGAGTAAAAAGCTCTAGAAACTCTCTGTTTAGAATAGGAGCTGCAGTATTAATGTGGTGTGACATCACTTCCTGCCTGAGTCTCTCCCCGCTCTGGGCTCAGATTACAGTAGAGAAGGGAGGGGGGGGAAGAGGAGCAAACTGAGCATGCTCTTGCCCAGGGCAATGAGGTTTAAGCTGAAAACAGTTAGTCTGATACAGAAGCCCATGAGTACACAATAGAAGGAAAGAAATGCAGTGTTTCTTTTGACAGGGGACTCAGAGCAGCATTACTTTGAGGGTTTACTGGTATATTTAGATGGATCTTTCTGATAAGGCTTACTTAGTTTTAACCTTTCCTTCTCCTTTAAGGGCAAGGCCAGACGTGGCGTATAGACGTTGTGTTATTAAATAAGCTCCATCGGCACTACCAGTGAAACTAATGGAAAACATACTATGGCAATTCTCACAGGGTGCTGGCAAGCAGAAATCCGACACGGGACGCCACTATTGGTGTTTTTTAGCTTGTCAAGAAACTACCAAATCATTACACTCTATGCGATCTGTAAGTTTGAAACCACACTTTATGTAAATACCCAGCGTATTTTAAATATGGCGTCCAAACGATAAACGACACATATACGTTTTACGGCTGGGGGGCCCAACAATTGGATCGTAACGAACAGGAAGTCGGATAGCGGGACCACATCAACGAACAGATGCGGCCGCGATCCGACAGGATTTTTAGTCCCATCCGACTTTTGTCCAGATCTTGATCGGGGAAGCCCGTTGGGGGCCCCCGTACACGGGCCAATAACCTTCTGACTTGGTCTGTCGGCAGCTTTTATCGGCACGTGTATGGCCACCTTAAATCAGATGTTCATTAATCAGACACCATTTGGGGACAAATGCCACAGAATCTGTTGACAGGGAAGTCCCAGCGTTGCCAACACCTTAGAGTCGACATTTTTCCAGTTCTACTGAACCCTGACCATGGGGTCGGCTCTGGAGTAAGAAGTTTTTATCAGTCTCCATGATCTCAGAATAGAGGTACTAGGTTGGGTTTATATGTTCACATGTTTGTGTTATTTATATTGTGTTTTTTTCAAACACTGTGGCAGGTTTATATTCGTGACTCTCAGTACCGCAAGATAATATGCCAGTAAAAGGGAGTGGTTATATATATATATTTAGATTATATATAGATTTTATAGACTATAAGAACACGTTACAGTTTTATTAGATGTATTACGAGAAGCAAGTGCCACAGGGTTGGGCTGCCACCTACATTCCCTGCATTATCCTGCTGGTACCATCAACGATTTTAATATTGCAATATAAATATATATATACAGTGTATAGCCACATCCATATATATATATATATATATATATATATATACACAAAAAGCCGGCACTAAGTGCAAATTAAATGTAAAATGTGTCACTTTAAGAGGCCGATTCACAAAGGGTCAAATATCGAGGGTTAATTAACCCTCGATATTCAACTGGGAATTAAAATCCTTGTGCTAAGGATTTTAACACAAATAGTGCGATCGAACGATCGAAGGATTATTCCTTCGATCGAACGATAAAATCCTTCGAATCGAATGATTCGAAGGATTTTAATCCAACGATCGAAGGAATATCCTTCGATCAAAAAAACTTAGGAAAGCCTATGGGAACCTTCCCCATAGGCTAACATTGACTTCGGTAGCTTTTAGATGGTGAACTAAGGGGTCAAAGTTAAAGAGACAGTACTTCGACTATCGAATGGTCGAATAGTCGAACGATTTTTAGTTCGAATAGTTCGATTCGAAGTCGTAGTCGAAGGTCGAAGTAGCCCAAAAAACACTTTGAAATTCGAAGTTTTTTTTATTTCGAATCCTTCACTCGAAGTTAGTGAATCGGCCCCTAAGACTTAAAGAAGAACTAAATCTTAACCAAAGAAGTGGCTAGAAATGTTGTACATGATGTTTTGTGCTTCTGTACCAGCCCAAGGCAACCACAGCCCTTTAGCAGTAAAGGTCTGTGTCTCCAAAGATGCCCCAGTAGCTCCCCATCTTCTTTTCTGCTGATTCACATGCTCTGTGCTGCTGTCACTTACTGAGCTTAGGGAGCCACTCACAATATACAGTACACATAGAATAGAAATGTCACAATATAAGGCTGATTAGTAATTAATACACATAATTACTACATGGCAGCACAGAAACCAGTGCAATTAGCATCAGAATTGAATAATCAGCAAACCTGTAGCATCAGCTTATATTACAGCCAGGGAAGCTCATTTTCTGCTGGATAATTAGTGACGAGCCCTAAGCTTAGCTTCTCAACAGCCAATCAGAGCCCACTGAGCATGTGAGTGTCACAGACTTGCCAAACAAAATCCAAGATGGGAAACTACTGTGACAACTTTAAGGATCTGGATCATTACTACTATAGACATGCTCAACCTTTAGACTAGAACAATCCGTTTAGTATATGAAGTATGGCATTTTTAGCCGTATTTCTTATTAGGGGTTAGTTCTCCTTTAAAAAATGGCAGGGAATGTGTTCTGTGAAAGACACAGCCCTTATTACAACTCACAAACCTTTGAATATTACTAGATAGCAGTCTGACGTGTGGGAGGAGCTAAAGACAAATTCAGAAACAATTGTCCTGAAACATGAAACGCGAGAGGCCAAATATAAACATATATGCAGTGTGCATAATTTAAGACACACCCTAAAATGTAAATAATTCATAGTTTTATGGGTGCGGCTGCAGTAAAACACACTAATAACTTACCGCAACTCCGAATTCCCCCCAGTTTGTGCTGGTAAAGGAGAAATCTGTATTAGTGTCGCTACAGCAAAGGCTTGCGAGCCTACAAAAGCTACAAAAGCTACAAAAGCTACAAAAGCTACAAAAGCTACAAAAGCAATAATAAACCTGTTCTTGTTTTTTCTGATTCCTTGTCCAGCAACCAGGGAATTTCTATTTAGCAAATCACCAGCACTTTGGACTCTCAGTTTCTCCGAGAGAAATCGACTCGCTGCTCCCCAAGCCCTAGAAAGAAAAAGGTAAGAAAAATGTTCTTTGTCCCATGAGAAGTGTCCATAAAAAATAATAATATAATGTGCTGGTGTCATAACTTGTACCCACACTTGCAAGTTTCCCATTTCATTTATCGGACGAATATGCAGAAAACTCTACAAAGTTGTGGGATATTTTTCCAACAATGGGCCAGATTCAATTCAGAGAGAAAAAGTTTATCTCCTGGTTTATCAAGTGAAGAATACGAGGAAAAAAAACATTTTTCTCCAAATACATTTCCGTTTTTTTCCCCATAGACTTCAATCAAGTTGTAGGGGGTTTATTTATTAAGGTCTGAATTTTTCTAAGTATTTCACATAAAAAAAAATAATCCGATCAACTCCGACTGCCCAAATTGATCTTATTTATCATTAAAAAAGTTAGAAAAAACTGGTCTGGCAAAAATCTTATCACTTCGGAGCTTTGCCAAAAAGTACGATTTTTTCTTACTTTTCCGCAAATACTACGGGGTACATTTACTAAGGGTCGAATATCAAGGGTTAATTAACCCTCGATATTCGACCAGGAACTAAAATCATTCGACTTCGAATATCGAAGTCGAACGATTTAGCGCTAATCGAACGATTAAATCCTTCGAATCGAACGATTCGAAGGATTTTAATCCAACGATCGAAGGAATATCCTTCGATCAAAAAAACACAGGCAAGCCTATGGAGACCTTCCCCATAGGCTAACATTGAGTTCGGTAGCTTTTAGCTGCCGAACTAGGGGGTCGAAGTTTTTCTTAAAGAGACAGTACTTCGACTATCGAATGGTCGAATAGTCGAACGATTTTTAGTTCGAATCGTTCGATTCGAAGTCGAAGTAGTAGTCGAAGTAGCCCATTCGATGGTCGAAGTAGCCAAAAAAACACTTCGAAATTCGAAGTTTTTTTAATTCGAATCCTTCACTCGAGCTTTGTAAATGTGCCCCTACAAGTTTTCAGACTTTTTTTGGTCCAAAATCCCTGAAATTATTGGATATCAGTACAAACAGCAGGGCAGACACTGGGACCTTCCCCATTGACTTATACAGGACCTCGAGAGCTTTGACAAAAACCCACAAAAGAAAACCACAAATTATTCGAATTTTGAAAATTCGGAGCATAATAAATAACCCCCTTAATGTGAGATAAGTTTTTTCAGAATTGCATCTCAAATTGAATTTCGTCCATGAGTTTTTACGTGATAAACCTACTTTTAGGGAAGTGAGAAAAAGTTTTAAAGTTAGAAAAAAAGGGAACCCTGCTTGTGACTTTATTGTATATTATAATAATAATTATAATCATTTTAATAATATTATTAAAATCCACTTTTACATTAAAAAGTTGGAGAATTTCCTCCATGGGATCATCAGTACCATACCAAATCTGGATTATTTTGGACCGACTCTTGGTCGTAGGATATTTTTCCAACAATGGGCCAGATTCAATTCAGAGAGAAAAAGTTTATCTCCTGGTTTATCAAGTGAAAGCTCGCGGACGAGAATAGGAGGGGAAAAAAAACATTTTTCTCCAAATTCATTTCCGTTTTTTTCCCCATAGACTTCAATCAAGTTTGAGGGGGTTTATTTATTAAGGTCTGAATTTTTCTAAGTATTTCACATAAAACAAATAATGCGATCAACTCTGACTGCCCGAATTGATCTTATTTATCATTAAAAAAAAGTTAGAAAAAACTGGATCGGGCAAAAATCTGATCACTTCGGAGCTTTGCCAAAAAGTACGATTTTTTCTTACTTTTCCGCAAGTACTACGAGTTTTCAGACTTTTTTTGGTCCAAAATCCCTGAAATTATTGGATATCAGTACAAACAGCAGGGCAGACACTGGGACCTTCCCCATTGACTTATACAGGACCTCTAGAGCTTTGACAAAAACCACAAAAGAAAACCACAAATTATTCGAATTTTGGAAATTCGGAGCATAATAAATAACCCCCTTAATCTGAGCTGAATTCAGCCCAGAAATGTAAGACTTTTGGTCCCCCAGCCATGTGTTCTAGATTGTGATTAAAAAAAAAGGAGTGTAAATCCTTTGGGACCAGGTTTAGCCCCGGCTCTCCGACCTTCCTCCCTGGCTCCGGTTGCTGCAAATTGAAAGAAAAGGTACTTGCACTGAAAACATGATTCTTACACATAAAATTACAATTTAATTTTTTATTGTTACTTATTATGACTTATCTTGGCATCCAAGCCCAGTAATGATGTGCGGGTCGGCCTGATACCCTCAGGACCAGTGGGTTTACCCGCGGGTCAGGCGGGTTCAGGGCGACCTTGCACCTCCGGAGGCAGTACTGGTCTGTCCGACTTCCTTTTATAGAGGCGTGCCTTATCGCCCCGCCCCTTTTTATGACATCATCGGCAGGCGGGTTGGCGCAGGTCTATAAAAGGAACCTGGAAGTCGATGGTGGGCGGGCTCGGGTGGAGAGAGGGCGGGTTAGGGTCGGGTGCGCATCATGTAAAGCCCGACCTATACATCACTTAAGCCCAAAGGTTGTTAGGGAATGTTGGACCTGAAATTTCAGCTGCAGGAGAGTTGCTGAACAAAACGTTTAGGGGCAAATTTACTAAAGGGTAACGATTCACCAGCAATTTACTAACAGGCGCAGGCGTCATTTCAATAGTGAACGAGACAGACGCTAGTGGTCATTCGTTCTCTATCGCCAGGCGAATATTCACTCGGGCGAATGGATGTTACTCCGCAAATTCACTAAGATGCGGATTTTACTGAACTCTTTCGCCAGACTTGCCTTCGCCACCTCAGACCAGGAGAAGTGCATTGGAGTGAATAGATCCTCCTCATTCTTCTGTCACTTACATCATATTTTTAGTGGAAAAAGTTTCTAAGTCCAAAAAACGCTGGCGTCTTTTCCTTTTTTCAGAGTGATAGGCTGCAAAAGTCCTTTAATTTTTTTTTGGGGTAACCAGGTTCCCCTATATATTTTCTAACATATGGAACATAAACTATACAGTGGGCTCATGTGTAGGACATTATATTATCTCTATTTTATTTACTGACTTTCCCTAGACTTGTGTAATGTAATGTATTTGCTGCAACATATTCCAGTTTTAATTTCCCGCTGTATGCAAATTAGCCTGAGCAAAGACCTCTAACGAAGTTTCGCTAGGCAGAATTGAACACTTGCGCATCTTCGCTTTCATTGCCGAAGTAGTGCTAATGAAAATTCACCAGCGTTCGGTGCCCTGGACGCAATCTCGCTTTTTATTAAATTAGTGTTGTCTGAGCAAATATTCGCCTGGGGAAGTGTTACGACGGCTGCTGGCAAATTTCGACGCTTAAAGGATAAGTAAACCTTTAAAATAAGTGAATGTAAAATTGATGAGAGTGTCAGTCTAAGCCTGTTTGTCATTTATATTCATAATTTATTTATTTTTTATTCCAAGATTTTAAGGGATACGTCTGACCAGCAAGTAGTCAAGGAAGTTGTCAGGAGAAAGAAAGAGGCTGCTCTGATGTTCTTCTGCTTAGGAATAAAATTAGAAACCTTTCTCAAATCTTTCCTAAGCAGAAGAACATCAGAGCAGCCTCTTTCTTTCTCCTGACAACTTCCTTGACTACTTGCTGGTCAGACTGGTGGGAAACTGACCAGCAGGTGGCGCTGTTGTAACAAAATTCATTCATATTAACAGCACATGTATCCCTTAATATCTTGGAATTAAAATAAAATAAATAATGAATGTAAGTGACAAAAGTGCTTAGAATAGCACTCTCATCCATTTTACATTCACTTGTTTTAAAGGTTTACTTATCCTTTAATAAATTGACCCCAAAATGTTTTTAAAAAACACACAAAAAAAAATAAAAAAACAATGGCAATATAAACATTGGATCGGTTGCTGTACCTGTTATTCCTTTACTCCAGAATTGTATATTATTCTAAGTCAAGTTCACTTTTTCCTGCCTGAAGTTATAATAGGAAACTGTAGCCTGTATATAAATGACTCTGACTGTGTATTGTAAAGTCAGAGAGTCAGAGGGTGGGAGAGGACAAGGGAGTTTTTATGCAACACGTGGGTAACTGGGCGTTAACTGTTGGAACTGGCTGAGTGGGTTTCACTCCTGCTGAGATTTTAGGATTCATTCCCAAACAGATGGCGTGGCTCTGTATCCTGCCACCAAAATGGAAACTAAGGTAAAACCGATTCTATTCGCCTTTTGTACCAGATTACAGGTGTGTGAGGTGTATCAGGGCCGGGCCAACCAGGCACCCCAGGCTACCAAGCCGGCCAACAACTGGGAAGAGGTTTGGGGCTACTAAATGGTCAGTGTGGCCTATGGGGAATAAGTATTCTACCTGATATTGATACAAAGCCTTTCTCTTATGTACAGGGACCCTCAAGATATTTACTTTGTGCTTTCTTTCCTCACCTCCTTACAAAACACAAACAGATAAAAAAGCCCTCTTATTAGAGTCTGCTGCAATTTATATGTAAACAGAAAAAAAAACAAAGAAATGAAAAAAAAATCAGAAAATAAGCAAGTAGCCAACTTTTTTTTATTTATATTTTCATTGCTTGTGTATTGGCTTGTTCCGCAGACAGAGATGGGATTTGTTATTTGGAAACCCATTATCCAGAATTGCAGGGAAGGCCATAGACTCCTTTTTGATTAAATAACTCTAATTTTTAAAAACAAATTCCTTTTTCTCTGTAATAATTAAACGCTATACTTGATGCCAACTAAGATAGAATTAATCCTTATTGGAAGCAAAACCAGCCTATTGGTTTCAATTCATGTTTTAATGATTTTTTTAGTAGACTCAAGTTATAGAGCTCCAAATTACAGACGATCCCATATCTGGAAAAACCGAGCATTCTGGATAAGAAGTCCATACCTGTATTTCTGATTCTGTTTGTTTCCAACTATTTGGGTTCTATATATTTTTGGTTTCTTCTAGATTTCTCATAAAAGGATGCATTTTATAATCTGCTACATTGTTACACATTATACTTTATATCAGGGTTCCCCAGGGTCGGAAGGGGTTGGGGAGAGGGTCGGGAGGGGTAGGGAGCCGTCGGGGAGGGGTCGGAGGGGTCGGGAGGGGCCAGCGTCCAATTTGTTGCGCTAGCGTCCATTTGGGCGCACCGGCACTGTATTAATTGCCCAGTTCAGGACGTAACGCGACCCGTTTCTGATCCGCGGCCTGGCGGTTGGGGACCCCTGCATTACATGATGTCACACATTTTGATTGGTCACAGCTCTTTTAAAAGGAAGTGGATGACCGAGCCTACACATACATGCAACAATAAGTAATGAAATGTGTAGGACCCTTTTCTATGTCCTAATAAAGTATTTTTTAAAATCAGTTTCTGGAGTTGCCAGTGGCGGAACTACCGGGGGAGCAGGGGGTGCGAGCGGGCCCCCTCAGGGCACGCCACTGAAAATGCCGGCGGTACGGAGGGGGTGGGGCTACTGGGAGTTACGTTACTGGGAGTTGCCCAAACACTTTTACAAGCTGGTATTAAATCTGGAAACCACAAGCAGGTCAACACTACGGTGATTATTTATTTAAGTCCAAATGCCAAAGACTCGAGTTTTTTCTACTATAAAATCTGAATTTTTAGTGTAAAAAAAAAAAAATGGAATTTTTCAAGATTTATTATATCCCTGCATATATATATATATATATATATATATATATATATATATATATATATATATAATATATAGCTGCAAAAATTCAGAATCCGAAAATCTGTCAAAGGGAGAGGTCCCTATCCTATTTAGAAGTTTTATGTGGTCTGCTGTGGAATTAGTATGAAAATCCGTCTATTTTGGGCTTTTAGGGCAAAAATCTAAAAAATTCGGACTTTCTCAGGAAAAAGCACAAAAAAAAGAGCACGATTCCGGTTTTAGCTCAATTTTATCGAGTTTTCCCTCGATCCAATTAAATTGTGTTTTTTCTTAATTAATAAGGTCAAATTGCAGATTTTGATAAATGACCCCCAAGATGTGCCTAATTCCATCCCCCCAAAAATAGCTCTATATCACTCATAGCTGAACCCAGAATAGTATAGTGCAGTACAGAAAGGTTTAGTGCCCCTTTAAATACAAATGTTTCATAGAATAAAGAAGTTCTTAGAATTAAGATTTTATTTTAATTACTTGTTTTTTTTTTTTAATTCCTAGTGTGATGTGGAGGATGCTAAAATCAGCCAACATACAAACTGTAATCATTGTCTTTCTCTTAATTCTGCTCATTGGTTCTTGGAAATCAAGTTTCTCTCCATTTTCCACCAAGAAAGAAGATCGGCACTGCCCTGAGCTAGCGAATATCCCTTTAGAGAAACCTAAACATGACCCAGAACTTCTCATACTTATATGGACTTGGCCTTTTGGAGAAACTTTCCCTTTGGATACTTGCAGTTCTGTTTATGGAATCTCGGGGTGCAAACTGACAGCTGATAGGAACTTATATGGCCAGGCAAATGCTATCATCATCCATCACTTTGATATAATGCATGACAAAGGGTTATTGCCAAAGGAACCAAGACCTCTCCATCAACGTTGGGTTTGGTTCAACCTTGAACCTCCCTTTATAATAAAGAATGTCAACATAATGGGCAACCTTATGAATATGACCATGACTTACCGCACAGACTCTGATATCCCTCTCCCGTATGGCTGGCTGAAAACATTGAAGGAGCCACCAAGAGTTGATATCCCCAAAAAGTCAAAGTTGGTAGCTTGGGTGGTCAGTAAGTGGTACCCAGGTGCACAACGCATTCAGTATTATGAGGAGCTTAAGAAGCATATCCACATTGACGTGTATGGAAAAATGCATAAGAAACTGAGCTGGGAAGATTTCTATAGCACCATTGGACAATATAAGTTTTATTTGGCCTTTGAAAATGTTAATCACAAAGATTATATCACTGAGAAGTTATGGGAGAACTCATTTAACACAGGGACTGTACCAGTAGTGCTTGGGGCTCCCAGGGAAAACTATGAAAAATTTATACCCGCTGATTCCTTTATTCACGTGGATGATTTCTTAAGTGCTCAGGATCTGGCCGCCTTTCTTCTAGAACTAGACAAAGATGACTACAGATACCGACAGTATTTCAACTGGAGATCCAGTTACGGAGTGGTTAGGAACATAGGTTGGGATAACCATTACTGCAAAGCTTGCAAAGTTCTACAGCAATCCCAAGGTTATCAAGTCATTCCAGACTTGGCCAAATGGTTTATTTAAAGGACCAAATGAGGCAGAAGAACCTCTGAATCCCACTGAAACGTCCATATCCATCTTCTAAAAGATGCCAAACTACATTCTAGATGGCCAAATGATCTGATCCATGGTACCACTGTTGAGATGAAGCCACCGTTTCTATAAGATGGTGCTGACCCAGTTTACAAGAATGGTAACTTGCTTCCAGGGATTCTGATTTGCATATCTAAATGAGATAGAGCCTTTACCACAATGATTTTGCTAGTTGCAAGGAAGGGCACCTTCTACTACATGTACACTACTTTAAAAGAGTTGTTCCCTTTTGCATTACCTTTTAATGTAGAGAGTGATATTCTGAGACCATTTGCAATTGGTCTTCATTTTTTATCATTTGTGATTCGGAGTCATTTCACAGCTCGTCAGTTTGCAATCTGGTTGCTAGAGTCCAAATTACCCCAGCAACCATGCATCGATTTGAATAAGAGACTGGAATATAAATAGGAGAGGGTCTGAACAGAAAGAGGACGTAGAGGAAGTAGCAGTATCGATCATGTGTAGATGGAGTCAGTGACCCCTATCTGAAAAGAGTCAAGAGAAGAAGAAGAAGGCAAATAATTCAAAAACTATAAAACAAAAATAATGAAGACCAATTGAAAAATGACTCGGTCATTCTATAACATACTAAAATTGAAGCACACCTTTAAGAACGAGAATTCTTATTAAGTACAACTACTTTAGTTCGTGTTTTATTTCTTAGTTAATCGTTCTTCTCAACAGCAGTTGAGTAACTATAGCGGAAGCAGAGCCGCTGTTGCAGGGGGGCCCGGGGGAAAAGGGGGGCCTGGACTGTGGGGTCTGCTTAGTCTATAGCTAATAAAAAAAAAAAACCTCCTCTCCAGCCGATCTCTTACCTGCGGCGAGGAAAGGGGGACGCAAGTCGGGCAGGAGTGGGTGGAGTCAGGATGAGGATTAATCGGGCGGAGGTGGAATGGGAAGTGGGCGGGAGGATGGGGACCGGATCGAGCCGGGCCCTTCTGAAGATTTTTTTCCAGGGGGCCCCGGCCCACTCTAGTTACGCCACTGCTCAACAGCCCAACAATGTAAAAGGTAAGACTTGGGCAGGCAGTAGCTCGGTATAGCCAAGTCTTATGTAGCCTGGAGCAATCCAGTTTTATCCAACTTTATAGATCTGCCCATTCATTAGGGGTCCCTGGACCTCCTGGGCACTCTATGTACAACTGCAGTGCAATGTTTAGCCAAACTAGCAGACTGGTAGAGAAGATGCCAATGGCCATAGGTCCCGCAAGAAGATTATAACTGTTGCCTGTTTTCACTTGCCCAGCTAACCCTTTCCTTTTGGGAGGCTTTTTTTACTATTTTTGTATTATAAGTGTTTTTGCCTCTGATGAAGACCACTATGGTGGTCGAAACGCGTCGGGGTTTCTACTATCATGTAAGTGTTTGATATAATAAACTTTGATTATTTTTTAAGTCTGAGTGTGCAATCCATATATTTATTTATTTATGTGATATTCGTCAGGAGGCTTTGGCTGGGCGGCCCCCTTGGGATTGGCACCTCAGCATATTTTCAGGGTGGGCACCTTCTAAATTAGAGTTCGTTATATGTGAGACACAGGGATACAAACAACTACAGGGATGGGATCCATTGTCTGGAAACCCACTGAGCAGATACACTAAAGCCCCTTTTGTATTAATTTAAAATCTGTACCTTGTACTTAAAGATAACTAAGCTGCACAAATCCATATTGGGGAAAAATAATCCTACTGGGCTTATTAAAAGAACATTCCAAATCACAGATCCAATACCTGTAAGATCTGAAAGGCTACAGGAGAGGCATCAGGGATGTGAGACAAGATTAAAATAAAGCAATCCACAAAATAAAATTATAACCAGCTAAACCAGCTGTCGTAGTGTTGACATAAAAACGCACTGTAATTATAAGGTCATTAAAGGATTTTCTCATTGTGCATAAATAAAACACACACTAACCTTCTGTGGAAAGTATTATTGCTCCTAATGTGCAGAACTGCCATTGTTGTACCGCGTGTATTTCCTTTATTCGGAAGCAAATCAACATTAGTCGCACAATGATGTGTACATGAATACAAATGTAAACGTGATTATTTAAAAAGGCAGCTTTTTGGGGAAGTCAAAATGATATGGTTTCCTCGCTTGCTTTACCTGTTACAAATGTTGGGCGCACTTTTAATGGGATTATTTTTCTTTTTTTTTAAACCTTGGTTTTGCTTGGGCTTTAATAGTTTTTCAATTTTATAAACTGTTTCTTTCAACCCCATCTTGTCCGTGATTCGTACTGTGGGCAGAAGCACTTCCCACCTCTCTCTTGGCTGCTGTTGGCACAGATACATTTTTGGGGGCAATATGATGGATTTTGGCTAGTGCTGGAACAAGTACATATTTGGGGGCAATATTGTTTCTTTTGTGGCTGCTGCTGGCACAGGTACAGATTGGGGGCAATAAGAGGCACTGCTGCTGGCTCAGGTACATGGGGCAATATAATGGCTGCTGGCACAGGTACACAGATGTTAGGGGCAATATGATGGATTTTTTTGGCTTCCAATTGCATAGATACAGATTGGGGGTAACAATATGATGGATGGCTGGAACAGGTTCACAATTGTTTGGGGCAATATGATGGATTTTTGGCTTATGGTGGCACAGGTACAGACTGGGTGCTTGGGAGCAATCGTCGTTGGCACTGGTACATGGGGCAACACGATGGCTGCTGGCACAGGTACAGGGGGCAATATGAATGGTAAGGTGGGAAATGATAATGCAAAACCGGGTGGGGGGGCACTAGAGTTGCCATCTGGCCGGTAAAAACGCTGGTTGATCCCAATGTTATTAATAGGGAAAAAAGCTAAATATATAGGAAGGCTGGTATTTTTTTCCAGAAAAGGTGGCAACCCTAGGGGGCACTGATTGAAGCCCTTGCCTAGGGTGCCAAAATACATTGGCCCGGCCCTGCCCTCAGCTACTCAGATGCCACCAGGTTTTAATTTGAGAGGAGCAAAGCAGATGCTCTGAACGAGCAAAGGGGCACGTGCGTTACCAAGGTTTTGGACGGAAGGCAACAGTTCAGGGAGTAGACGTAAAGTGTAGTCAGGCAGGCCGAGGACGGTACAGGCGGAGTTCAAGAAAGGTCAATCAGGCCGGGGTCGGTACAGGCAGCATTCAAAGAGTAGTCAGGCAGGGGTCAATACCGGTAGAGTTTAGAATAGTCAGGCAGGCAAGGATCAAAAACTGGAATCAAACAAGACAGAATCCCACCCAGATACTAACGAATTAGACCTAACAATGGACAATGCTCACTAGCGCAAAGGCCCCTTAAATACCTTTGAATTTCGCGCCACAGACGAGATGGAGTCGCTTAAAACCCGGAAGTGCGTGCCGCGTGCGCCCAAGGAATCACCGAGAGAAGAGGCAAAGGAACCAAGCGGCGGGATATCCCCACAGGAGGCGCGGCGGGCATCCCCACTGGCCCGCTAGACCGCCAGGGTATGTTACAATTCTACCCTCAACTGCTCACCTTATCAATAAATAAATCATGCCACCTTACCCATGGAATCACCAACTGCTCTTTCTCTGCCAATCCCTGCCATGGCTTCTTTTACTATTCAGGATAAAATGAATCTCCTAACCCTCGAGTTTAAAGCTTTGCCCACCCCATATCTCTAAACTCACCAAACTGCTCATTATGTTCTTCTAATGATCTTAGCCCTCAGCGCCTCACGAGATCTGTCACCATTCCCTAATTCCCTCAGACTTTCTCCCAATCACTCTGTGTTTAAACAATCTCTTAAAACCAATGTCTGGCTTTATTTATTATTGAGGAAAAAAGGCCTCTAACAATTAGTTCAGTCAAGAAAAAGTAGCATTGTCCTTGGGTCACCGAGTTGGCATGTGATTGTTCTCAGATTGGATGTTGGATATGGACACTTACACTGGTATTCCTTAAAGTAAGTTTGACTTCTGTGAATATTAAGCCATTGTTCTGTAATTCATGGTCTTCAAACATTCGGAAACAAATGTCCTTTTTCTGCTCCGCTGATCATCCTCAACAGAGAGAAGAAACTCATGGCCTGCAACCTACTACTTCTATTACACACATATCTGCCTATGGCAGTTGTAATGAACATTATAGTAGTCTGTATAGTCCACCTTGGTATATAAACTCCATAGCCCAGATGTAATAGAGGGCACTTCTTTTAAACAGGTGCAGTAACTTATAGCAACCAATGAGGTATTTGATTTTAAACAGAGGATGGTAAATTGCTACCTGGTGGAGAGACTATGTTGAAATGTTATTTGTATTTCAGATGTCTTATTTGTGGAAAGTGAAGGTCACAAACAAGGCTGTACACTCTATAACTGTAACTGTACAACTCTATGATCTACTGAATAACAGGAGTGGCATTTGGTAATAGGAAACATGCACTCTACTCAACCTTCACCAGGCTCTAAGGAGACTTACAGATACCTTGGACAGATCTAAGAAATAACAAAAGTATTAATTGGAGAACATTTCCATGGAATCGGTTCATCTACCTTTAACCTCAAGGCAAATATTGGTTTACCCAATTTCCTAGACAGGACAGTAAAAATGGTCTGCTGATTAGAATGACCACTAAGATTGTCCTACAGAATCGGAATAAGCTCAAAGAAATGTCAATGCTCATAAAGTTCTACAGTATTTCTCCATAAAGGCTATGAGCCAACTTATGGGGATGGTTTTGTCTGACCACGCCCATAGTAAATTCAGCCCACTGACCACACCCATAGTAATGTTAGCCCACACTCTTCTATACTATGGCACCACGGGATGCTTGTAGAAGGATTAAGATGCTATAAAAGGGCGATGAAGAGCAACGCAAGGAAAGAACTTCAGAGTCAGTTAAATACTGTCTTAATGTTTCCATAAAATACATGTTGCAGACATCAAACTTCCACAAAATACTGTGCCTACAAAATACTGCTGACGTTGTGAAACGTCAACAAGCCAAATGAAAGGCTTATACTGACAGAAAACGTGGTGCCAGAGAAGTACACTTTCAACCTAGATCTTAAGTCAGAATTAAGAAACCAGGAATACTGAAACAAGGACAATCTAAATTTACTACACCACTTGAAGTGAGATGCCAGCTAGGACCATACACATATTGTCTGTCTGATGGACGCATATGGAATGCAAGTCGTCTTGCTCCTTTTAGATATGACTTTAATGAAGGACATTTTTCTACTCCCGATGTCAACTGCAATAGGCCTGAAGAAAGTGAACCTATAAGGCGTACTGAGAGAATTAGAAGACTACCTGCATGGACCAAGGACTTTGTTATGTGAAGAATGTATAATATTATTTTAAAACGCATACTGTTTAATTGTTGCTGTTATTATAGTTGCCCAAATGCTTTCCTACTATACGGGGAATATGTGGTGTTTATGCAAATGGCCTGTAGATGTCACTGTGTTCATACTTATACTGTGCATACTTAGCTTAAAAGTGAAAGTTACTGTTATATAATGGCTGCATGAGTCTCTGCTAATAAAGCACTGTTATACTCTACTCATCCTCGGCTACCCAAAACATAACAGTGGGCAGGTCCTTTTTTTTCCGATAATTCCAATAAATATCCAAGCAAGCCTCTAAAATCGCCAAAACAAGCAAACATAGTTTTCATCTGACTGTGTGCTCCATGAAAACAGTCCTGATCATTTCACAGGAAAACTAGTTCATGGAGTATTTGATAAAAGATAGCATAAAAACAATCCTGATCATTTCCTAGGAATACTGGCTCATCAAATATCTGAGAAAGATTGAAAAGCCATGGCATAAAGGACAGAGCGACATCTAAAGGATTCATTTTAGCACATACAGAAGTCTGAAGTGGTGGAGACCTATAGTTGTAGATATTTGATGCACGACATTGACAACTACTAGGAAGTAGATCCCCCTAATCCATGATATTAACATATCGTTTGGTGGCTGAAGTCTGGTCAACATGGAGCCAAAGGCAAATTCATTTACTAAAACTCTTTCTACAGGTTACGTAGAATTTGAATTATAAAGGAAGGAAGAAGCAAGACGCAGGTGCTGTAACAGAAAAGGAACACAACAAAGCTGTGGTTTTATTTAGGGTGGCTTTATATACATAATAGGTGCTGGTACTGATTAAAACCGGATCTCTGCTTCACTACTAGAACAACATAAGAAAAACACATTGAATGAAAGATGGTGGCATAGCTCATACAATTATTTTAGATAATATTAGATATCTACACACAAAACAACAAAGCAGCTATGTTTTGTGCTGCAAATCAGATTACAAAAAAAGTGTGGGGAACCTGCAGACTTGTCCATTTTTCTACATAAAAGCCAACTTTTTAAAGGGCATGTAAAGGCAAAAAAATAAAATCCCATTTTTACTTTCTCTGATGAAAAAGAAACCTATCTCCACTATACTTTAATTAATAAATGTGTATTGTTTTTATAAGAAACCTGACTGTATGCAGTGAAATTCTCCCTTCATTTACTGCTGTGGATAGGAATTGTCAGACGGTCCCTAACTGCTCTGCAGGGAAACAATCATACTTATGAACAGCAGGGGGAGCCCCCGCCTTACTTACCAGCCATGCAGAACTCAAGCAGCTTTGTTTATGACAATCCCTAAACAGCCCAGATCACACTGAGCATGTGCACAGTCTTAGTCTTGCAAAGATGTATAACAAAGTTACAAGATGGTGACCCCCTGTGGCCAACTTTGAAAGCATAAATCATTTGTTTGATTAGGCTTGTGGTGCAGTAAGTTCATGTTTATATTTAGTATACAAAATACAGCATTTCTAGCCTTATTCTATTTTAGACTTTACATGCCCTTTAATAGGTCATTTGCGCCATCTATAACTATCTGCCACATGAAACAAATGTGCCCAACACTAAGCCAAGCTGCTTTGGAGTTATAAGGGAATCAAGTAAAAGCACCCTCAAAATCAGCGGCACCCTTCACATTTATAATGTAAATGTTTCACGGGTCCGGATATCACTAACCTTGTGTTCAATGGTTTTAGTTGTACATTCTGCTGTAGTTTCCCTGCAGAAGGGTTCATCATTTTTTCTAGGGATGCACCGAATCCACTATTTTGGAATTGGCCGAACTGCTGAATCCTTTTTGAAAGATCTGGCCGAATACCGAACAGAATTGAAATCCTAATTTGCATATGCAAATTAGGGATGGGAAGGGAAAAAAACATTTTTTACTTCCTTGTTTTGTGTTAAAAAGTCAGGCCATTTCCCTCCCGCACCTAATTTGCATATGCAAATTAGGATTCCGATTCGGTTCAGCTGGGCAAAAGGATTCGGCTGAATCTACATCCTGCTGAAAAAGATCGAATCCCGAACCGAATCCTGGATACGGTGCCTCCCTAATATTTTCTTATTAATGAATTAAACAGATTCAGATTGTAAGCTCTTGTGAACAGGGCCCGCTGATCCTATTTGTATGCTGTAACCCCCTGTTTGTTTTCAGTTAATAAAAAGCACTGTGCAACTTGATAGAGCTTTATCAATAAATTAAGATGATGTTGATGATGACCACGTACAAATTCTAATTTCTTGCTTTCTTTTTCCTTCTTTAAATTACAGTGCCCTCTATAGTCTCTTACTGACATTTCATGCTGAATTTGTCAAATTCTTCAATGTGCCTCCTACCTCTTCTTTCACATACTCCTATATATATATATATTTATATATTATGACTTTAAATCAATTTCTCTCTTTTATTCTTGTGACTGTGACAATGGAAGCCTATGCAACAGTATTGCTCTTCCTGATGTTACAGAGCAAATAAAAAAAAAAGTCCCGAATCCCTCACATCAAGAACCTTTGATTTCATTATTGTGCGATTGCGTTCGATTGTGCGTCTTGGTGCTTTGTGGTGATGGACAGAGACATAAGTGCTCCTGACATGGAAATGTGCAGTTGTCTTTAGCTCAGCTTGGTCATCACTTTCAGCAGCATTTGGTTTTCATCTTTTAACCTCTTATTCTCATCCTCAGCTTTCTGCATTTTCTAGGAAATAAGACTCACTATTAGTAATCCAAGGTGCATAAAGGGGGGGGGGAGGCCCTTGATTTAGTGGGTTCCATTAAGGCAGTGGTCCCAAACTAGTGGCTCATGAGCAACATGACACCAAACCCTTGGATGTTGTCCCCAGCAGTGTCGGACTGGCCCACTGGGATACCAGGAAAAGTCCCGGTGGGCCCAGGGGTCAGTGGGCCTCTTGCTTCTGACCATTTGGCCTATTTCATGGTCATTTCCTATTTCTTTATGGGAATAAAGAGGCTTAATAATGGAAGAATAAAGTATAGTATGTAGAGAAAAGAGACTAGGAGAATAAAGAGGTTGAGTGAGGAGAGGAGGTATAATAGTTTGGAAAGTGGCCCCTCAGCCTAAGGGTTTCTGGTGGGCCCCTGGTATCCCAGTCCGACACTGGTCCCCAGTGTCCTCAAAGTAGATGCTTAATTATGAAATTCTGGCTTAATGGCAAGGTTTGATTGAATAAAACTATGGGGCAAATTCACTAAGATTCGTAGTTGCGCCAGGCGTAACTTTGCCGCACTTCGCCGCACTTCGCCACACTTCGCCAGGCGTAGTTTCGCCAGCGCTTCACAAATTCACTAAAATCCGAAGTTGCGCTCAGGGGTAGCGTAAGGTTGCGAAGTTGCGCTAGCGTTGATTCGCTAAGTGAAGCGAAGTTACGCTAGCGATGGTTTCAGCACTACAGGAAATGTAGGGGGGAAGGAGGGGAGCCCCAAAAAAATTTTCGATCTTTTTCAGCCTATCACCCATAATGTAGAAAACACGCCAGCGTTTTTTGGGACTTAGAAAAAATTTTGACTTTTTTTGAAGCAATCCCTATCTACTCTATTGCGCTTCACCTGGTCTGAGGTGGCGAAGGAAGTCTGGCGTAAAAGGTAGCGTTCAGTACACTGCGCGCGTTAGTGAATTTGCGTAGTTACGTCCGTAGCGATAATTCGCCAGGCGTAAGGGTACAAAGTAACACTAGCGAATCTACGCCAGCGTTCGTTAGTGAATTTGCGCAGTAACGAAAATGCCAAACGCTAGCGAAGTAACGCTAGCGTTCGGCGCTTAGTGAATTTGCCCCTATGTGTATTGCCAAACAGTCTCCTGTAGGCGGCCGGTCCAAATAGGAGCTACCAATAGTCAATCACAGCCCATAATAGGCACCGCCAACCTCAGGAACTGTTTGCCTCCTTGTGTTGCTCTCCAGCTTTTTGTTACATCTGAATGTGGCTCAGGGATAAAATAAATGGTTGGAGATCCCTGCATAAAGGCTTGCTATTGAGTAAAAGGCAAAACAGGACCCAGCTACTGCCATCTTCAAGGGTAGCGGTAGTTCAGTGTATTAATAGACACATTGCATTAGATGCAATAATGAAAGGCATTGTATAAGAATTCTTACCTCCAAGCCTACTGCCTAGACAAGCCAACCCCCTTTCAATAGTAAGTGTGGCTTTAATGTGTATGTTCATGTATATTTTTTATTTGCTTGATAAATCAAAGATGAAACTTAGGGTTGTCGAGAGCCCCTTTATACTCTCTATTACTGCTATTGCAGTATCCAGAGGCATGGGATCTGTTATCCAGAATGCTCGGGACCTGGGGCTTTCCAGATAAAGGATCTTTCTGTCGTTTGGATCTTCATACCTTAAGTCTACTAGAAAATCATATAAACGTTAAATAAACCCAACAGTCTGGTTTTGCCTCCAATAAGGAATAATTATATCTTAGTTGGGATCAAGTAAAAGTTACTGTTTTATTATTACAGAGAAAATGGAAATACATTTTTAAAAATGTGGATTATTTGGATAAAATGGAGTCTATGGGAGATGGCCTTTCCATAATTTGGAGCTTTCTGGATAATGGGTTACCAGATAATGGATCCCATACCTGTAGCCCTTTAATATATATAGTGTATAAATAGTATAGTGTATAGTAGTAGTATATAGTGTGTTTCTTACTCGAGTCAGGGTCTTCACCTCCATCTGTAGAAGGGTCAGCGTTGCCTCTTTGTCTTTTAGTTGCACAGTCAGGTTGTGATTGTCCTGCCGCTTGCCTGTCACTTCCTGTTCAACACAAATGGAGCCCAAATTAGCCCTTCTGTTCTAGTAAGGTATGATATTGAGTCAGTCAGCTGAGTTATTATTGAGACACATTCTGTCCTCAAACCTGCAGAAGATAGCTATTTACTTTTTTCTGAATATCATTTGTCCTCCAACCTGCTGTAAACTGCTTCCCGTCAGTCTGCTGTAAACTGCTTCCCTTCAATCTGCTGTAAACTGCTTCCCTTCAATCTGCTGTAAACTGATTCCCTTCAATCTGCTGTAAACTGATTCCCTTCAATCTGCTGTAAACGCCTTCCTTTCAGTCTGCTGTAAACGCCTTCCTTTCAGTCTGCTGTAAACTGCTTCCCTTCAGTCTGCTGTAAACGCCTTCCCTTCAGTCTTCTGTAAACTGCTTCCCTTCAATCTGCTGTAAACTGCTTCCCTTCAATCTGCTGTAAACTGATTCCCTTCAATCTGCTGTAAACTGCTTCCCTTCAGTCTGCTGTAAACTGCTTCCCTTCAGTCTGCTGTAAACTGCTTCCCTTCAGTCTGCTGTAAACTGCTTCCCTTCAGTCTGCTGTAAACTGCTTTCTGTCAGTCTGCTGTAAACTGCTTCACTTCAGTCTGCTGTAAACTGCTTCCCTTCCGTCTGCTGTAAACTGCTTTCCCCAGCTTGCTGTAAACTGCTTCCCTTCAGTCTGCTGTAAACTGCTTTCTGTCAGTCTGCTGTAAACTGCTTCCCTTCAGTCTGCTGTAAACTGCTTCCCTTCAATCTGCTGTAAACTGATTCCCTTCAATCTGCTGTAAACTGATTCCCTTCAATCTACTGTAAATTGCTTCGCTTCAATCTGCTGTAAATTGCTTTGCTTCCGTCTGCTGTAAACTGCTTCCCTTCAATCTGCTGTAATTTGCTTCCCTTCAATCTGCTGTAAACTGCTTCCCTTCCGTCTGCTGTAAACTGCTTTCCCCAGCTTGCTGTAAATGTCTTCCCTTTAGTCTTCTGAAAACTGTTCCTTCAGCCTGCTGTAAGATGCTTTCCATCAACCTGCTGTAAACTGCTTCCCTTTGGCCTGTTGTAAACTGATAACCTTTGGCCTGTTGTAATCTGATTTCCTTATGTCTGCTGTAAACTGCTTTCCCTCAACCTGCTGTAAACTGCTTTCCTTCTGCCTGCGGTAAACTACTTCCCTAGTATTTACATTACATGACAGTGTTGACGCACAGTACTTAATTAATAAGTACTTATTAATAAGTATTAATAAGTAAGTACAATTAATTGTAAACATAATGACATATCAGAAATATTATTATTATTATGCTAAAAACAAATAATTAAAATAATGAATCGATTTTTCATAATGAGAATTTTCATTGGGGAAATATCTCCTAAATCATGATGAAAAAAACATAAATCCATTAGGTTCAGTTGTTTAAAGTCTCCCCTCCGAGTGACCAAACCACACGTATGGCCTTACCTTCTGGAGTTCCTCTGCCAAGACCTGTCCCATCTTCTGTCTGACATCTTGATAAGGAGAATCCGTACATGTATTTGCCCTGAAAGTTGAAACAGCAACTCAATGACTCGCAAAGCTCCAAGTTTATACAAACGAGGATGAAAAAAATATTTATTTTTGGAAATGTTATCAGTGATGCAACTCCCAGTGGGGGGTAGTGATGTCACCTAAAGTGCACTACGCACCCAAATGATCAGAGAACCCATACAAACCATTTCACTAAAAGGAAATGTTCCTCAATCATAAACTTATTGGGGAATTGTCAAGGCACATGGCTATGGTTGCCTGGATCTTTTCAACCCTGCCTATGATTTAGACCTGGACAGTCTTTCGAGAACTAGTAATGAGCAAAACTGCTCATTTGGCAAAATAAAAAATTGCAAAATTGCTGAAAAGTACTCGAAATTGTGAAATTTGGCAAAAATTTTGCCAAAAATGCATTGACGTCAGTGACCATTTTTTTACCACATTGTTTTCCTCACACTAATTGCATTGGAGCCAAGGGACATTATTTTCCTGGTGGTATATACAAAGCTCCCCATCACCTTGAGGTCCCTTGTGCTCCATAGCTTGCGCATCAAATAACGAGAAAGCTTCCCCAAAACAATTTCCTAGGATGGAGGTATTATTCATGGAGTTGGCACTTCTTTAAAGGCATCATACATGGAGTTGGCACTATATTAACCCATGTGTTCTGGGATTATTATATAAGAACGTTTCACAGTATTGATCCTGCCATGCATTCTGCAGTATTAGATGTATTGGAGATGTCAATGGTTTCTCGTTATCAACATCTAATTCTAATACATGTCAACAACTACTGTGCTTTAAATATGCATACCTGTTTTGGCTTACTCCTTCGGACTTCCTCAGTTCCTGTGAAATATATAAAGCATCATCAAAAAGTCATTGAGTATTGAAACATGAGGGGCATCACTAGTGGTTACTGGACCCACAACAAGATATAGTAGGGCTGATTCTCCTTGTAGGCACATCTTGCAAATGTATTTGAGTCTGAGATGGAGAGTAAAGGTGGCCAAGATCTGTTCATTTTGAAAGTATGCTTTCATAGACCTATGACCTAAGACCTGAGTCCATCTCGTATTAGATCCCATAGCTGCCATTTACCAATAGAAGAGAATCTTGAGGGTAAGAGTGGCATGTTTGTAGGGTGGGCAGAGGTTTTCTCTAACCTGATTAGGGACTTCTGTGTTTCGACTTCTCTGTCCATCCTGGCCATCCACATGATCCTGACTCTCATCAGTGTCCTTAGTGAGACAAAGTCATTATTATTATTAGTCGTTATTATTAATGATAAATCCTTCATACAGAGCCCCTCTTAGAGAAAACACTGCTACAGGGCTTTTTTTATCTGTCCCCTGAATGTTAACTTTTACTACTACCAGATAACCCCAAAAGTATATAAATGTAAAGGGTTATAGATGGGTGCGTTTTCAGGGCCAGGTCACAGTAGGACATTGCTTATACTGGGCAGGATTTGGGTGGATCATGTCATGACAAGCCAGATTTTTGTGTGTGGCCTAATTTTTTTAATTTAAGGCCTCATTCTACTTAGTTGGAAGGGCCCACCCACTAGAGGCCCTGGTAGGGCATTAGTAAAATAGTACAGGACTCTTCAGGGGAATGTAGTAGATAAGTAGTATTGGGTCCTCTGATTTATGATGGCAACCCTGTAAGCCTTAATAATGGTAGAGAGATGGACAAACAACACTCAAATACTATAGGTAAGTACTCACTTCTATTTGAGTTATATAGGCCACCCCTGTAGGTCTCCGCTTCTCCCTCAATTTCCTTTTCTCAATTTGGGTACGGTGTTTCTTTTGTCCACTTCCTTTCTTCTCTTTCTCTTTTGAAGCAGTGGAATCATGAATGGAATTGTCTACAGTCACACACATTTGAGTTGTGTTTTCTGCAGGTCTTCTTCCTTCTGTTTCCGTGGTCTTCTCTTTGGTAACATGCAAGTTCTGAGGTTCTGCCTGTTGCTCCCTGGCCTGATGGGAATAACTGGCATCTATGGACACACTGCTCACAAGGCTGGAGGAAGATGAACGAAGCCTCATTCTTTCCCTCCGGGCTTTCCACTCTTCCATGAAAGGCGCCTGTTCTGAGCTGCTGTACTTTCCATCCTTGGACATATTTAGGTCTTAGAATGCAGAGAAAGATTCCTGAAAAGAAAGGTATTCTTCTAGGATGTATAGTGTGGTTGAGGTGTCACCTGTTACACTATCCTTTTCTAAAAATATGTAAAATGAAATAAAGAAGGACAATTAAGTCAATATAAAGGAATGGTTTGCCCTGCTGCATCCTATTCTACATTGGGAACTCCAAGGTCCCCTGCGCTATAGAGCATACATGCATTCGCGGCATGGGGGGGATGTGCGCCCGGCCAGCGGGCACTAGGACCATGAGGCCTTGGGGCACCGTGCAGGGGAATCCGGCCCTGGCTCTGGGCTCAGATTACAGCAGGAAGGGGGGGGAGAGGGGAGCAAACTGAGAATGCTCAAGCCCTAGCCCTGGAGGTTTAAGCTGAAAACAGGAAGTCTGATACAGAAGCCCATGAGTACACAATAGAAGGAAAGAAATGTGCTGTTTCTTTTGACAGAGGACTCAGAGCAACATTACTTTGAGGATTTACTGGTGTATTTATATAGACCTTTCTGGTAAAGTTTACTTAATGTTAACCTTTCCTTAAAGCTGCGACCCTAGGCACAGACCCTTGAGCACCTATATGGTAAATACACCTCTGGAAGGCCACAATAAACCCTTGTAATGAACATCTGTCCTGTGGCAGGCACTACAGAAAGTGTCACCTACTTGCGCTGCACTGCAGGGCTGGTACTAGGTTTAGGCAGAAGAGGCACGTGCCTAGGGCGCAACGAAGTGGGGGTGCCAAGCATGTACCTCTTCTCTCGCCTACCCCTGGTCCGGACCGGGTCGAGGTCATCGCGCCTCTGTGCACACTTTGTGCGTGCTCTGCTCTCACCCCCCTCCACAAATTGTTGTATCGGGCACGCATCGCAAACTCACAGGTGTGTATGCACATACTTGCAGATGCCTGTATGGGTGTGCGGTCATGGACATGGTCAAGGGGGTGAAGTGGCCGGCTGGGTTGCCTTGGGTGCCCGGCTGGCTTGGCCCGGCCCTGCTGCACTTTGCCCCAATCCAGAGTGAGATGCTAGAAGAGGGGTGTCCAGATAGATTGGGATCTACCAGTAGACCTTTAGGGTAGGACTACATGATCTGACGTGCTGCAACAAAACACCGGCAACAAGTCGAATGCTACGGAAATAATGTAAGTGAATGCATTGTTGGATGAAGTCGCATTGTTGAACCGACGTGACACGACTGTCAGATACAGACAATGCACAGACTTCATCCGACATTTCTATCTCTTACCTTATTTCCGTTGCATGCGATTTGTTGCAGCGCGTTGGGTCGTGCCAAAAACGTCCGTGTAGTCCTACCCTAAAGGTCTAGTAGTCCTACCTTTAGCTGGTGATCAGTAGATCTCAAGACACTGTCTTCTCTATATCACCCTCCTGTTTCCTGATTTTCATGTTAAATTTGCATAAGTAATAGGTGTTTGTTAAATTTAACAATATACGTGTTCTCATAAATCAATATTTATGTAATATTTTCCATGGAACAGAATGGTAACAATGTTTTTATGAATGAAGATCATAATGGGACAACATCACTAAAAGTTGACCTCACATTAGAAAAGTACGATCTTGCACCTCTTTGTGCTTGCGCCCAGGTCTTTTCAAATGACCCCCCTGTATACCATTAGCCTAAGAGACAAAAGCAGGCAGTGAATAGTTTAAAGGGGAAGTAAAGTCTAAAATAGAATAAGGCTAGAAATGCTGTATTTTGTATACTAAACATAAACATGAACTTACTGCACCACAAGCCTAATCAAACAAATGATTTATGCTTTCAAAGTTGGCCACAGGGGGTCACCATCTTGTAACTTTGTTATACATCTTTGCAAGACCAAGACTGTGCACATGCTCAGTGTGGTCTGGGCTGCTTAGGGATCATCGAAAATGATCAAAACAGCACAAGTCAAATAATATCTGCCAGAAGTCGATACAGCAAGACTGATTAATAATCAGAATATATAGACTGCACTGGGTCCTGTGTTGTCATGTAATCTAATGTGGATTTTATAGTTTTTGTATTGTTTAATACGGACTTTCTCCAACTCTGCAGAACCAGTGGCTGCAGCAAAATAATCCTCCGAATAGAATCCCAGTTTATCTGTTTAAATCTGGCTCCATGATCTTTGTCCCTGCAGCTGGAGTTGGAAACAGTATAGGGGATGTAAAGGCAAAAATAAAATCCAATACAAATCTCTACACAGTCGCCGACTGCTCTACAGGGAAACAAACAAAGCTGCTTGAGTTCTGCATGGCTGGGAAGTAAGGCGGGGGCTCCCCCTGCTGTTCATAAGTATGATTGTTTCCCTGCAGAGCAGTTAGGGACCGTCTGACAATTTCTATCCACATCAGTAAACGAAGGGAGAATTTCACTGCATACAGTCAGGTTTCTTATAAAAATGGTACACATTTTTTTAATTAAACTATATTAGAGATAGGTTTCTTTTTCATTAAAAAAAGTAAATATAAGATTTAATTTTTTTGCCTTTACATTCCCTTTAATGATGCACAGCGACTGGCAGTCAGAGAGGCAGATACACTGGTAGAAAGGTGAGCTTGGTGGTGCAGGCAGGGAAGGGTGTTAGCGTTCAGGGTGCGTAAAGTCAGTGCAAGAGCTACAGGCAGACAACATAGATATTAATAGAGCTTGTGCAGAGAGGTTGGTGATACAGAACAGACAGAATAGGTTCAGTGATGGGACCATGACCCCCCACATCTGATACCTCCTTGATGGATAAAGGATCCCTCAGCTTCCGTCTGCAGAATGGAAACTCCCTGGGGGGGGGAGTGAGACCCCCTGCCCGCAGCTGTGCAGATGGTACAGAGCTTCCCAAAGAAGCAGAAACCTCTGATCTTTACAGGAGGAGCCTGTCAGGTCCTCTACCCCCCCCTACTTTGCACCCTAGAGTCCTTATATAGGAACGTGCCTCAGACTTGGCATAAATTGCCACTGAATCATTTCCTCCAGCACAAATGGGAGAATGTTCTCTCTCTCTCTCTGGGATGGCTGCTTCATTTTAGATCAGATTGTTTTGCCCCCCCCCCCCCATAAAAAAAACAAATAACCGGTTACCAGAAGACGACAAGTGCATGGAGGGTGACAAGCAAAGATTCCGACACACCAAATGGAATCTCAAAAGCTGATAGGGAGGCTTATTTATATCACTTGGCAAGTCTACCCCAGCGCACAATCCACAGCGTCCAATCAGAAATGAGCTTTTATCTCATCCTGTGCAGGTAGAATAATGATAATGAATCCAACTGGTTAGTAAACAATATCCACTGAGACATTCTGCTGAACTTTAAAAAACAGTATCTACCCACCCGTACAACTTCTGTACATCACAAACACAGAACAGCAGGGGGTGCTCATATCAAATAATGCAAAAATGATCATTGCAAAAATAGTCAGAAGAGCCCTTCCAGGCTGATTCAGTACCTTATTGACCTCTGTATGGAGCAGAGTTGCCAGGTTGGTGGGTTTCCAGCAAAATTGGGCTACTACTTTAAAGCTCAAACTAGCCAAGGTACGGATTTGGGCTACTTTTTTGGGCCCTTGGCTGGTTTGTACTTTGGAAGCCAGCCAAAGTTTTTTTCTTGCCCTAATGTGCCAAGCCTGCGTCTCCCAATGCATGTTGGGTAATGTAGTTTTTGTTTAACAATTTGCCAACAGCCAAGTCTAATGTAAGACTACAATACCCAGCATGCAATGGGACTGACTTGTGTGGAAGTCAGGATTTACCAGATTTTGGGCTCTGTACCCCAGCCTCCCGTCCCATTCTCACGTTTTCCAGTGACTTTTCTCAATTTCAGACAATTTTGGGGCAAAAATCTGCTGGCCACCAAAATGTCTAGAGGTTGAGCTGTTTTACCAATATTTATTGAAATTGTATATGAATTAGGCCTTATGGGGCCCTAAACCTCCTAGGCCCCCTCTGTGCTATGTGACTGGTGAATCTGTCCCATCTTGCTGTAAAAATTTGAAAAACAGGGAAAACTTTTGCTTTTTTAACTTTTTTTCACTGCACATATTGTGCTATTTTTGGGCTACTTTTGAAGTGCCTCTTGGCTGGTTTTTGTAGCTGACTTTGGCTGGTTTAGACCTGGCAACCCTGGTATGAAGCAAGGCCAACATCTGCACGTTGATCAAGGCTGTATATATATATATATATATATATATATATATATATTTGGCACACAGCTTCCAATGATATATATATATATATATATATATATATATATATATATATATATATATATATATATATATATTCCTCAGGTACCTATATATTTGAAATTTTAATTCAAAATGAAATTTTAAAAATTCAGAGGTACAAGGCCCAGTGTCAGACCACGGATGTTGTTGAGGTCCTTTCCCAAAGGCCTGCATTCGCGGCTATTATGTTCTGATCATTGGCCCAACCCTCGGATCAACTAGCTATCCCCTATCTCAAGGTGGGCACACCAGGGAAACAAACAGCTCATTTGGCACACACTGAGCAGTAGAACTGAGCAGACTAAGTACCAGTGGGCATGAAACGCGTAAGGCGGAACACCAATTGGTCTGTATGAATATTCTTTTCATTCTATGTTAAATAAAGATGAACTTTTTCACTTAATTATAGAGTTTTTGGGATATATTTTTGTGTCTGACTCTTATGACACATTCATGATATTAGCAGTAGAAAACGACAAATATCATGACAACAAAAAGAACAAAATAATAGTTTTGTAAATTGCAAAAGTGCAGTAATTTTATAATTTATTCATAATCTTCTGTCGGGGCCATAACCTTGGGAAGTCAGCAGAGACCCCTGTGTCACACCCAACCATTTTGGGGAAAAAGGGGAGAAGTGACAGCGAACATAGACAATGTTTCTATTGTAATTTCCCTGTCCAAATCCACTGCATCCATGACTTTGAAAAGTACCCTACTCCTGGTGCCCAACATGTGTCTGTGTCCACTGGGTTTACAGTAGGGATGCACCGAATCCAGGATTCGGTTTGGGATTCGGCCAGGATTCGGCCTTTTTCAGCAGGATTCAGATTCGGCCGAATTGTTCTGCCCGGCTGAACCAAATCGGAATCCTAATTTGCATATGCAAATTAGGGATGGGGAAGGAAATTGCATGACTTTTTGTCAGAAAACAAGGAAGTAAAAAATGTTTTCCCCTTCCCACTCTCGGTTTTGGATTCAGTTCGGTATTCGGCTAAATCTTTTGCAAAGGATTCAGGAGTTCGGCAGAATCCAAAAATGGGCATTCTCATACCTCCCAGCATTATTCCTTCATACTTATTTTTTAGATTGACCCATGCCTCTTTTTGATGTTTACCAAAGATCAGCCACATCCCAGGAACAGCATTTATAAAGAAAAATGATACTTTATTACAAAAATTGAAGGTACAAAAATAGCCTTACGCATTTCATGCACTATTTTAATGCTAGACTTGGCATTACACTTAGAGTTTTAACATATTTGGCTTCAATTTTTATTCTATTATTATTCTAGAGGTGCTCAGTTATCGTCCAAAAATCTACCCCCAAATCCAACCCACTTTCTATAAGTCCCACCCCTTTCGTTTCAGGATATTGAACTTATGGGTTCTGTATTTGCTGTCATACTATTTACTACTCTGTGCACCAGTTACCAGCTGATATCTGATCAAACTCAATTACATCAAGAGCACAGAGCAGACATCAACAGGACAGTGGTAGTTGCAGAAATTTCTTTTTCTGCATTTTTTGAGTGAGTGAGAGGTGCAAACATGCTAGAACCTAAAGAACCTAAAAGGTCTCCATAGACAGCCAGGTCAAATCACTTTTGGATCTCAATGAGTTAGTCATGAGCGAAGTGCCTCTATGGCATGAAACGCGTAGGGTCATTAGAGATGTTGATATTTTAATTGAATCTAAACAGTGTTTTTACTTTACACTTGTGGATTTCCTAGAGTGCCTGGAGTTCCCCGCTGAGACTATTGTTGAGGGTCTCTGACGGGCTCTAGGTGGCCCAGTATGACCATGAAGCTCAATGTGAATCTGCAGAGAAGGGTCGCGCGGTGCACACCGTCTCCTCTGCTCTCATTCTGCTTTTTCTATTTATGGAAAATGAAACGGACAATATATCAGGTATTTAAAAAGCAATATAATTCCAGTGAATGTTTATGAAGAAGTGGAAACATTTACATAGACATTTGTGAGAACTTGTGCCCCTTTTAAAATAACTGCTCCTTTTTTTCCGGCATCTTGTCTGTTGCACATAGTTTAAAGCCCTGCGCCATTCCCGTCTCACACACACTCCTCTCCTGATCTTAAATAGAGCTATAATACATCTCTTATTTACATTATCATTGCCCATAACTCTCTTTGTACTAATCTGCGTGGTGTCTGGCCAATATAATGTGTAAAGCCTCGGCTCACCAATGTCATTTTTCCATAGCTCGCCCATTACATGAACCCCCCTCTCCTCTACTCCAAGGGTCTCAGTATTGTTATGTCTCCTTGCCAACCCTGCCATCACATCACCAACCTCACCAGTTGGGCTTTCTTCCTCCATTGTGTGCAGTAAGTCTCTTTGGATCAATTCTGCCCTTCTGATGTTCTGGTGGTGTCGCTAAGCCAGACGGGATCGATTTTATAATAGTTTCTCCTTCACTAGTGTTGTTGCCTACCACATTCGATTTTTCTCGATATAGTCCCTTGGATTTAAAGGAGAAGGAAAGTCTTTGTGCACTTAGGGCTGCCAAATGTTAGGCACTCCCAAGTAGTTATACTGACTTACCTGAAACCCCAGGCTGCTGCTCTGATCAGCAGAAAACTGCACCGGGCCCGGGTTATATCAGTGAGCACCATGGAACGATCGTCTTCCTCTTTGATTGCGCGGCAGTGCCGGGTCATGCTGGGCAGGCGCCTATTTAGTGTGCGCATGCGCGAATTTGCGCAGAAGCGCACAAAGTGCGAGAACTACATAGAGTTGGCCAGAGAAGGGAACCGGACTTGGAGTAGGTGACAGAGCAGGTACGTGCCTGGCGCCCTCCCAGCTTTGCGCCCTAGGCACGTGCCTACTCTGCCTACCCCTAGTTCTGGCCCTGTCGCGCGGCTGTGCATGCGCTAGAGTCCTGCACTGAACCAATTTGTTAAACCCGGCCCGCAACCCGCACCAACAATTAGCATACTTACCCGATTGGACCCACTACCGACCTCCCAGTACCTTATCCGTTGCACGATCCGCTGACCATCATCAAACTCGCTCCCGAAACTTCTGCAATCCGCAGGGTACCGCATGTTTTTGCCCCACCCGCTGCAGGACTCTAGCATGCGCAGTAGAACAAAAAGCCGAACTTTAAAAAGTCGCTATTTCATTCAACTGCACATGCATCTGCCCCGGGAAATTTGAAGAAAGAAGAAGCTGGAAGAGGATCACTCTGTAGTGCCCACTGGTATAACCCCGGGCCGGGGTTTCAGGTAAGTAAATACAATCACTTGGGGGTGCCTAACATTTGGCACACTCAAGTGCAAGACTTTCCATCTCCTTTAAAGAAATAAAAAACATAAATGGTCCAAGGACATTTGTGCCCTCACTGCTGCCGTGGAGCAGACTATCTAATGAAGGTGTGATTTTGCCCAGTACGAAAATTTCCAATAAAGCTGTTTATTGCACATATGTGTCCTAGGGGGAGCAGGTAGGGACGCCACCTTTGCCAGTATCCTATAAAGGAGCACAGACATGTCAGCTCACCCTAATTTTTAGGGAATCTCCCTGATTTGCCCCTCTCTCACCCAGGTTTTAACCTGGAAATTCGGCTCCGCCAATGCAGAAAGTGTTATTGCACTCATTGCTCTAGCGATGCGGCCCCTCTTTGACCTGCTCCGGCGCTGATGTTCTAATCATGGGGCAGGAGAGGGGGGAGTCCCCCCTGCAAAATCTTTTAAGGGTTCCCACTGCGGATGCACCGAATCCACTATTTTGGATTCGGCGAATCCTGCATGAAAGGTTTGGCCGAATACCGAATACCGAATCTGATTCCTAATTTGCTTTTGCAAATTAGTGGTGGGAAGGGGAAAACATTTTTACTTCCGTAAAATCACGCCCCAGTCCTAATTTACATATGCAAATTCGGATTCGGTTCAGCCGGGCAGAAGGATTCGGACAAATCTGAATCCTGCTGAAAAAGGCCGAATCCCGAACCGAATCCTGGATTCGGTGCCTGCCTAGTTCCCACAAATTAGGGTCCATCTAACAATTGCAGGGTCTGTTTCTTCTCCCTTAAAGCCCAATGAGACATAAAATCGTTACAGCTCTCATGAGAAGATCCCATAAAATCCTTGAGTCCTTGGCCATTTATCAACCCTGAAAGAATAAAAAAAAACCCTCACTGTTTATAATAAATATGCCTTATAGAACAGCATGGGATCAAGAGAGATTTTGGCACGTGAGCTTACACGACACAGAACAGTAACCAGAGACCAAAGAAGGAACTGCTGGGGGACTGCACTCGGCTTCCATAGTGAACGTTACATGTTCCAGTTTAGGGTCCCATTGTCCGGCCTGTTTATATATCCAATGTACAAAGTCACTGGAGGGTGGAAGAGAATCATTCGAATTTCGAGCTATTTTTTGTGTACTTCGACTAGGGAATAGTCCAAATTCGATTCGAAAAAAATTCTGTCTCTTTAAAAATTCGACTTCGACCATTCGTCATCTAAAAGCTGCCGAATTGCCGTTTTAGCCTATGGGGGACCTCCTAGAACCTATTTAGAGTCAATTGGTGGACTTTGAAAAATCTAAGTTTTTAAAAAAAAACAAAAAAAAAAAACGTAGAAACGAATTATAATTGAATGCGATGTTATGTCGATTCGTTCGATTCAAATTCGGATGAAAACGGCCTATTCACCTGCAAAAAAATTGTTTTGTTTTTTTTTGGATAAATTTCAGTTTTTTATTCGAATTTCAGATAAGGGAACTTTCTGTAATTTGGATCTTCCTACCTTAAGGGGCAGATTTATCAAGGGTCGAAGTAAAAAAAAAAAATCGAATTTGAAGCTATTTTTTTTTGTGTACTTCGACTAGGGAATAGTCCAAAATTCCATTCGAATTGGAAAAAAATTCTGTCTTTAAAAATTCAACTTCGACCATTTGTCATCGAAAAACCTGCCGAATTGCTATTTTAGCCTATGGGGGACCTTAGAGTCAATTGGTGGAAACGAATTCGATCGAATGCGATGTTACTTCGATTCATACGATTCAAATTAGAATGAAAACGGCCTATTCACCCATTTCGGTTGGTCTTTTTTTAATAGAATTTCGAAGTTATGGGAGTTAAACAAACTCCCATTACTTCGAAATTCGACCCTTGATAAATATGCCCCTAAGTCTACTAGAAAATCATGTAAAGATGAAATAAATCCAATTGGTTTTGCCTCCAATAAGGATTAATTATATCTTAGTTGGGATCAAGTACAAACTACTGATTTATTATTACTTAGAATTTTAAAAAATTTGGATAAAATGGAGTCTATGGGAGACGGCATTTCTGTAATCCGGAGCTTTCTGGATAACGGGTTTCCGGATAACGGATCCCATACCTGTATAACAATGTGCATGATTTATTAAGGAGACATTTACTTTTTCTGGGGGTCACAGATGGAGGATGAAGAAGTCGTCAGTATAAAAATGTTTTACTATTCGGCTTCAAATATCTGTTATATCCACTAGTACTTGGATGTGTAAAACTGAGTCTACTGCAGTTCAATGAACACAATGAAGCCTCAAAGTCACGAAAGGAGGCGAAGTTGAAGTCCTGAAGCCACAAGTTCAATTCTACTGAGCATTGAACATTGGTGTGTTTTATTTATTTTTTTTAATCCCCTGGCCAACAATGTATTATTATAAAGGATAAGTAAACCTTTAAAATAAGTGAATGTTAAATTGATGAGGGGGCTATTCTAGGCACTTTTGTAATTTACATTCATTATTTATTTTGTTTTTATTCCAAGATATTAAGGGATACATGTGCTGTTAATATGAATGAATTGTGTTACAACAGCGCCACCTGCTGGTCAGTTTCCCACCAGTCTGACCAGCAAGTAGTCAAGGAAGTTGTCAGGAGAAAGAAAGAGGCTGCTCTGATGTTCTTCTGCTTAGGAATAAAATTAGAAATCTTTCCTAAGCAGAAGAACGTGTGCATTTTTATTACATATGGGGTTTTTTATTTTCTTTCAGTGCAAAACTGTTCAGGTTTTAGCATTGTGAAACCCAAACAAAAATTTGGCCAATACCCACCTCCGATGTCCCATCCCTGCCCCTGTACGGCACGAGCAAACCCCCAAGTCACTGCTCCACTCCCCAATGTCATCAACCCACCCTCTTGTCCTTATTTTACCAAGACCAATGGTGTCAACCCTATATGGGAGACCAGTTCACTTGGGGGCAGTGGGTACCATGTACAGTCATATGAAAAAGTTTGGGAACCCCTCTCAGCCTGCATAATAATTTACTCCACTAACAGTGGCATGTCTTTCATTTCCCAGGAACATCTGAGTACTGGGGTGTTTTCTGAACAAAGATTTTTAGTGAAGCAGT
Source organism: Xenopus laevis (assembly GCF_017654675.1). Lineage (NCBI taxonomy): Eukaryota > Metazoa > Chordata > Amphibia > Anura > Pipidae > Xenopus > Xenopus laevis. The sequence goes on from NC_054378.1 coordinate 6,132,903, forward strand.
ATTCAGTTGTATGAAATTAAATCAAATGTGAAAAACTGGCTGTGCAAAAATTTGGGCACCCTTGTCATTTTTCTAATTTGAATGCATGTAACTGCTCAATACTAATTACTGGCAACACCAAATTGGTTGGATTATTTTATCAAGCCTTGAACTTCATAGAGAAATTATTTAAGGCGACCAATTGCAAGATGTGCTTCTGTTTGACTCTCCTCTGAAGAGTGACAGCATGGGATCCTCAAAGCAACTCTCAAAAGATCTGAAAACAAAGATTGTTCAGTATCATGGTTTAGGGGAAGGCTACACAAAGCATCTCAGAGGTTTAAACTGTCAGTTTCAACTGTAAGGAATGGAATGAGGAAATGGAAGGCCACAGGCACAGTTGCTGTAAAACCCAAGTCTGGCAGGCCAAGAAAAATACAGGAGCGGCATATGCGGAGGATTGTGAGAATGTTACAGACAACCCAAAGATCATCTCCAAAGACCTGCAAGAAGATCTTGCTGCAGATGCAGGTGTATCTGTACATCGCTCTATAATTCAGCACAATTTGCACAAAGAACATGTGTATGGCAGGGGGATGAGAAGCCCTTTCTGCACTCACACAAACACACTCGCTTGTTGTATGGAAAAGATCATTTAGACAAGACACAGTCATTTTGGAACAAAGAGCTTTGGACTGATGAGACAAAAATTGAGTTATTTGGTCACAACAAAAAGCGCTTTGCATGGCGGAAGAAGAACACGGCATTCCAAGAAACACCTGCTACCGACTGTCACATTTGGTGGACGTTCCATCCGTTCACTTTTTTTATTTTATTTTGAAGGCCATTTGTAAATTTGGTAAATTCCTCCCGGCGGCCACTAGATGGCACGTGGTGCAGATCTTTTTCAGGCTTCTTTCAGTTGACTGTTGCTTCTTGTGTGTTTGGGAATTTAACCTTATAAGGATCCCGGCAGCCTGGCTGGATTCTTCTCATGTGAAAGCACAAGCTGCTCCCTGAACTGCCGCCTTTTAAGGAATACACGGCTTGGCTGTTTATTGTTTCTTAACTGTCTGCCAGAGAGAGAGGAAGCGATGGGGGAGATCCAACTCCTCTTTTTTCTGCCTTGAGGGGGATACACAGAGAACCATCTCTAGCAAATGTTATTTAAAGTCCCAAGGAGGAGGCAGATTACCCTATGCACCCCCACCCAGTCTTGCTCACAGACACACGCATTGAACATTTGAGCTCAGACAAACCCCTGATACAAATCCAAAAGCGCTCGTTACAGATCAAAATTTTCACCCGTTGAGTTTCACCCTTCTTTCAGTGGGACAGTCCCGCTTTTAACAGCTCAACCCGGATTTGTACTGAAATGTCCCAACTTTCTCTGCACTGAACAGCCAGAAAAAGATACAACGTTTCTAACTTAATTGGCTTTTGGCAGAGAGCCCAGAACAGCCACCAGGTGCAACGAAGATACTTTTGTAACAATTTTGAGATAAGCAAATCAGTAACAATTTAGATAAACAGGTCTCTTGGGAGAACTTAGACTCTTGTACTGTACTTATTTATCTTCACACATTTCACAGTTTCATTACCAGTAGTGGTCTGTTCACTTAGACGAAAAACGAGCAAAATTCGCAAAACAGTGAAAAATTTGCGAAATGCCTTGAAGTCAATGGGCGTCAAAATTATTTTGAAGCGCGTCAATTTTGATGCAAGTGTCAATTTTTACTACGCGTGCCTATTTGATCCAAATGCATTAAAGTCACTGGGCGTTTGAATAATTTTGACAATTTTGACGCGCGGCAGATTTTTCCCCGGCTAATCGTCAGCGCAGTTTTGTTAATTAATTCGCTTGTGGCAAAACGCAGAAATTCGTCGCTAATTCGTGTCTGGCGAATTTATTCACCCATCACCAATTACCAGTTTCACTAGAGGTACATAAGTGAATGAATAGAATAATTGTGGTCAACTACATTTGGAATAAGATGGTGGTTTTCTCATTTATACCCAAATATACATTACCTTTCATTACAGGTATGGGACTTGTAATCCAGAATGCTTGGGACCTGGGTTTTTTTGGATAAGGGATCTTTCCATATTTTGGATTGCCATACTTTAAGCCTACTAAATATTTAAATAAACCCAATAGGGATCAAGTACAAGCTACTGTTTTTTAATGTTGAAAAAAAAAACATGTTGAATTATTTGAAAATGATCTTTATGGGAGATGCATCACATTCCTAGAATTTGGCTCTTTCAGGATATTGGATCCCATAGCTGTACTATGTACCGATATTATGGCAGGGATAAGTAACATCCAGCAGTTTGGGAGCTACAGCTATCAGAATGGGAGTTGTAGTTGTACAATGTCAGTTGCAGAAAGATGGTGCAGCACAATAATTGAGTCGTTTTTGGACGATGCATTGACACATATTGTCTAATATTATTCACCTGTATAACCAAAGATTGCGCGAGTCGGCAGGTAAATTATAGGGATGCACCGAATCCAGGATTCGGAATCCAGCAGGATTCGGATTCGGCCGAATCCTTCTGCCAGACGGAACCGATCCGAATCCTAATTAGCATATGCAAATTAGGGGCAGGGAGGGAAATCGCGTGACTTTTTGTCACAAAACGAGGAAGTAATAAAGGGTTTCCTCTTCCCACCCCTAATTTGCATATGCAAATTAAGATTCGGTTCAGTATTCGTCCGAATCTTTCGCAAAGGATTCGGGGGTTCGCCGAATCCAAAATAGTGGATTCGGTGTATCCCTAGTAAATTATAATAACAATAATTGTGCAGAAAGTAGAGAAAAGCGCAGCCCCTTCATTTTTCTGGTCATCTTTGCTGCAGTCATTGGCCATGGTCATTGGAAAATCGGATTTCCAGTTCTGCCTGCCGGGCTCTAACCCAACTCATGGTCAAACGCTCATCACTGTTACTTACACTGCAGGTTGTGATCCAATAGGATGGCAGGATTGCCTGTTAGAACTGCCCCCGAGGTTCCAGGCGTGGAAATTCATTAAAATCCAATAGGATTGCCTGTTAGAACTGCCCCCGAGGTTCCCTGCATGGAAATTCATTAAAATCCAATAGGATGGCAGAATTGCCTGTTAGAACTGCCCCCGAGGTTCCATGCATGGAAATTCATTAAAATCCAATAGAATTGCAAGGGTGCCTGTTATAACTGCCCCTAAAGTGTCCAGGGAACCAGGAAGTAATGTATGAAACTGGGCCAACTGCTCAACCAAATTGGGCATTATGTAGGGCCAACTCATAGAGCAGAAATGGCTACAAGGCGACAATGTGTTCCCAGCTTGTGATTTTGTGTCAGTACAGGCACACTATTGCACCTTACAAAATGTATAGTGGCATTGTGTTGAGAACTCCAGCTTCCGTGCTTTTGAATGACAGGCCTTCTTCTTCTTCTTCTTCATTACTCAGCAAAGCTAGAATTATATTATTTAGGGATACACCGAAGTCACTATTTTGAATTCGACCGAACCCCCGAATCCTTCGCAAAAGATTCGGCCAAATAACGAACCAAATCCACATTTGCATATGCAAATTAGGATGGGAAGGGGAAAACATTTTTACTTCCTTGTTTTGTGACAAAAAGTCACGTGATTTCCCTCCCCAACCCTAATTTGCATATGGCTAGGACTCGTCCGGGCAGAAGGATTCTGCCGAACATGAATCCTGCTGAAGAAGGCCGAATCTTGGCTGAATCCCTAATATTATTATTACTTATTTTTCTATTCAGGTTCTCTCCTATTAATATACCAGTCTCTCATTCAAACTGCTCCCTGGTTGCTAAGGTCATTTAAACCTGAAAACTGCTGAGTTGCCAAGTTGAAATAATTAAAAACACACAAATAATAAAAAATAAAGATCAATTGCAATGTGTCGCAATATTATTCCCTACATCGGTTATTTATTAAACTCTGAATGCCAAAAACCCGAAAAATCGGAAGATTTTGTGGTTTTCGTGCAGATTTTTTCCTGCACAGAAATATTTTTAGAAAATGTATTGATAAATAAGGAGAAAAAAAAACAGTGCGGATTTGGGCAGAGTATTTTTCAGAAAAAAATTAGATAAATTCGCAACATCAGACATCTTTGGAAAATAAAGACCCCCGAGTACCATCCCGCCAGTGATTTAGATTCTAGCCAGCGGGAAGGCTTTTTGGGGAAATTAGTCGCCTGAAGACGAGGCGATTTGTCGCCCGGCAACTTAATCTCCCGGAATCTTATCATGTGCCCTGACCCTAAAATGGCTGGACAACAAACAATAGAATTATTTCTCCCACTTTGTAACTGCAGTCAGCTGGGCACCTCATTCGACCCTCAGTACTCCAAGCACCACAGCCGGGGACCTCGATTATCCCACAATGGTCCAATCCCTACAGTAACCCCGATACATAATGTGCCATCTGCTCCATTTCTGGCTGAGTTCTAGCTGACAAGAGCATAAGAGCTGACGATTATAAACGGCCACTTAATCTCTGAAAAAGTGTGAAGAGGAGCAATGTGCATTTATACTAGTACTGCCCTGTTTGTTTGGGAAACAAATCTATAAAAGCGTTGTACTTGTTTGTTACCCAGGACGAGCCTCGCAGCTGGCCTGACATTCTTAATGAACCGTATTCCCTTTCGGCAGTTACAGGCATTCCTTGTGGTTCACTGATTAATCCCTTCCATTTTAGGTCATTGGCAATCTCAGCTGGGAAACTCACTCGTACCCCCTGGCACAGACATTAACTGGGCCTTAAAGGAGAAGGAAAGGCTAAAACTAAGTAAGCCTTATCAGAAAGGTCCATCTAAATATACCAGTAAACCCCCCAAGTAATGTCCTCTGTCAAAAGAAACACAGCATTTCTTTCCTTCTATTGTGTACTCATGGGCTTCTGTATCAGACTTCCTGCCTTCAGCTTAAACCTCATTGCCCTGGGCAAGAGCATGCTCAGTTTGCTCCTCTCCTCCCACCCCTCCCTTCTCTACTGTAATCTGAGCCCAGAGCAGGGAGAGATTTAGGCAGGAAGTGATGTCACACCACATTAATACTGCAGCTCCTATCCTAAACAAACAGACAGTTTGAGCTTTTTACTCAGGTATGGTAAAACATTCTACAGAATAAATATAGAATTCCAGCTTGCACTATTGCAGCTAATCTATTGGCAATAAAATGCCTCCGTAGCTTTCCTTCTCCTTTAAAGCAAAATGTGTTTTAGGTTCCTGCCTCCTCCACATTTAATGAAATTGTGTATCAAGTCATGGCTCCTTATGGCTCCTCCTTATACCTGGGCCACCCCATCATACGCTCAGTTGGCTGCTTCGATTGTTACCCCTGTTAATACCAGGAACATTATTAGCTTCCAGGTTGAATAAGTGAAATGGCACACAAGGTGATTCAGGTGTATATTTTTTTTTTCTCCAGGTGATTTCCAGCTTTGTCACATTTTTGAGCAACGATTGATGGACTTGAGAGCAGTGGCGTAACCAGATATTACTGGGCCCCACAGCAAATTATTTTTCAGGCCCGCAAAATGTTTAGAGGTTGACTTGTTTCTCCAATATTTATTGAAATTGTATATGAATTAGGACCTCATGGGGCCCTTATACCTCCTGGGCCCCCCTGCAGCCGCAGGGTCTGCTTCCTCTATAGTTACGCCCCGGCTTGAGAGTGCTTGGACCTGGCATGGAGATGCAGATAAACCATGTGGGAGTTGTAGAGCGTTTGCAATCGTGTTGAAGTGGCCTTAATTCTGGTTAAAAACAGCATTAGCGTCCAAGGGGCAACACAAGAACCTTTCTGAATTGCATTAACGCAAGCTCAATTTTGCATCCAATTTAATGCCCTTGTGTCTATAAACGATGCCTAGGATCCCAATCAAGTGACATTTCGGAAAAACTCCAATTGCCCTTATCCACTGTAGGACTAAAATTAGTAACAAGTGTTGTGGGAAAAGAGAAGTAGGCCATTTCGTGTGAACACTGGAATAGTGAACACATGGGCAAATGGAAAAACAAAAATGAGTGGGGGGTGGGCTAGAGACAGGGACTTGTTGAATGTAGAGAGCTCATGATATAATGCAAAAAAGCTGAAGCCTACAATATCCGAAGGGAGGGATTCCACCCGAGACCCAGACACACTCACTGAGACTTTACTGGCACCAAATGAGCCGGCACTTACATACCGCAACGTATCGGAGGCATGTTAAAGTAAATTGTGTGTTGGCGCTATATAAACATAAATGAAGCATAAAAATACCTACGGTACAAGCAGCATTGTCTAGGAGTTTTGCATTCTGGAATATTAACCGTTTTTTGTTTCTCTACAAGTCCCCCATGACACTGACAGCACAAGAGGATTGTGGTTTCAGCTACGGTTTGCCAAGGATCCCAACCGTCAGTTTGCTAGGCTTGAACATTTCATGTGCCAAAGCACAATGTTGGCCAGTGTATGGATCACTAGCAGATGAGCCAGTGAAGAGGACTTCCAATTTTCTGCCGTTCCAATCAATCAGGCTGTCAGCCCAAACAAGAAAACTATAGAAATATGGCCATGGCCGTTTTGTACGGTGTCCATCTGTAAAGCCTGCAGACCAGGTGCTCCAAAAGCATTACTAAGCGGCGAAAATTTGCCAGCAACAGCTTCGCAGCCATCGCAACACTTCGCCAGCGAAAATTCGCTCAGACAACGGTAATTTACTAGAATGCAAAGTTGCGTCCAGGGCGCCGAACGCTGGCGAATTTTTGCGATCGTTACTTCGGCAATGCGAGCAAATGAGAGCGATGATGCGCTAGCGTTCAATTCTGCCTAGCGCAACTTCGTTAGAGGTCTTTGCTTAGGCTAATTTGCATACAGCTGAATGGACGTATATGTTGCAGCAAATACATTATATTCCACAAGTCCAGGGAACCTTAATAAATAAAATAGAGTTGTTATAATGCCCTACACATGAGCCCACTGTATGCTACATATGTTAGAAAATGTATGGGGGAACTTGGTTACCCAAAAAAACATTTTTAAGGACTTTTGCAGCCTATCACTCTGAAAAAAGGAAAAAGACGCCAGTGTTTTTTGAACTTAGAAACATTTTCCACTAAAAAATATGCTGTAAGTAACAGAAGACTGAGGAGGATCTGTGCACTCCAATGCACTTCTCCTGGTCTGAGCTGGCGAAGGCAAGTCTGGCGAAAGAGGTAACGTTCAGTAAAATTCGCATCTTAGTGAATTTGCGGAGTAACGTCCATTCGCCAGAGAGAAAATTCGCCTGGCGATAGAGCGAATCACCGGAAGCATCTATCTATTTTCACCTGCGCCCATTAGTAAATCTGCGAAGTCCCTGAAAACAGTAACGCTGGCGAATCTTCACCAGCGTTAGTCACTTCGCCCTTTAGTAAATCTGCCTCTAGAATCGGGCTAAAAGTATAAAAACATATTAACTTCATATATTTAAAGATATTCCACTTGAAGGAAAAACTTTTTTACTGTGGTTGAACCAGGGCTAAATAGTTGTCAGCTACAGGTAAATAACGGGGGGACTGCAGGAAGCAAAATGTTTAGTTTCTGGGATATGAGAATAACGCCAAGACGCTTTATAAAGTCGCACTGACCGGCTCCCGTTAAGTTTTGGAACATGGCAGTATCACTTTCATTTGTGCTAATTCTACATGGAATAGAAATGCTCGTGCAGGTTGGGAATAGTCCTCGCCCTGTACAGAATGCAGTCAAAATTCAGATTATATTGACATGGAAGCTAGTTAATGTAATATTTTGTACACAGGTTCCTTCATACTGTCACTACCCCATGGCCAGTTCTATGAACAATACCCCAGAACACAGAAGATAAATAGATCTCATAAATCCTAAAAGCATGGCAAGAAAAATACTGCCCCAATTCCATATATAATGCCCCTAAAACATGGTATTATAAATACAGCGCCACTTTCATGTATAAAACATTCAGAACACAGGGCAGGATGAATGCAGTGCCAACTTCATGTATAATACGTCCAGCCAGAGGCACTGCGGATTAAAAGGGTGGTCTACTTTCTAGTTAACTTTTAATATGTTATAGAATTACCAAAGCAATTATACAACTGATCTTCATTTATTTATGCTTTATAGTTTTTTTTAATTATTTGTTCTTCTGACTCTTGCCAGCTTTGAAATGTGGGTCGCTGACCCCAATATTTAAACAACAAATGTTCTGTAAGGCTACACATTTATTGTTATGGCTACTGTTTATTACTTATTACTTATTACTTATTACTTATCTTTCTATTGTATTCCTATGCATATTCCAGTCTCAGATCAGTGCATGGTTGCTAGTGTAATTTGGACCCTAGCAACCAGATTGCTGAAACTACAAACCGAAGAGCTGCTGAATAAAAAGCTAAATAACGAACACAAATAAAAAAACACAAATACAAAAACAATGAAAACCAATTGCAAATTGTCTTAGGTGGTGATGTGCGAACCTTAACCATTTCGCTTCACCGGAAAATTTGTCAAACGGCAAAAAATTCGCCAAACGCATTAAAGTCAATGGGCATCAAAATTATTTTGACGTGCACCGATTTTTACACGAGTGACTATTTTGTCCAAAGTCAAAGGGCGTCAGAATAATTCTGACGCGCAAAAATTTTTATGTGTGCAACAATTTTGACGCGCGACTTATTTTTTTGTTGCAGCAATTTTTCGCAACAAATCCATGCCTGGCGAATAAATTCGCCCATCACTAGTCTTAGGACATCATTCTCTACATAATACTAAAGGTTAACTCAAAGGTGGACAACCCCTTTAAGATGCAGAGCATTTTATATACTGGACAACCTCAGCACTACCACGAAAAAAAAAACAAACGGATTGCACCAGTTGCACAACTTGAAAATTCAGAACCCATTGTCACCTCAATGCATAGTGCTGTCACAGTGGGTACAATGCTGCCAATGCTAAACTCTATATTCCAGACATTTTGGCAAAGAAGCTACAAATGTTCCCTCAGTGTGTCCCTATGTACCTCATTATACAAATTAATAATAAGTGTAAGTCACTTAGGTGTTCCTTGAACTTATAAAGTGCAAGGCTTCAGGACAACCACTGAACTCCAAAATAACTGTACAGGTTAAACATGGCTCCAGTATATATATATTGTATATATAGGCACAGTACAGCACAAAGCATGGTGTGCCATTTCAAAAGCCTCTGATCCTTGAGTAAAGCTCCACAACATGATGCAAATACATTGCACACGGGTGCAACTACCAAGGAAGCAGATCCTACAGCTGCAGGGGGCCCAGGAGACCCTAATTCAGATACACTTTCAGTAAATATGGATAACACAGGTCAACCTCTAGACATTTTGGGGGCCTGAAAAATATATTGCTGTGGGGCCCAGTAATATCTAGTCGCGCTACTAATAAGAAACTATATAAGAAACTTCGGTGAGCATTCATTGCATGCGCTGAGGCCCAAAAGATTTATTGTTAAGAGTTCGCTCTAAGGGTTCTTACACACAGGCGTTTTTTCCTGTGCTCCCCTGCGGTGCGCTTTCTTCCGTTCAGCCGCAGGGGAGCGCAGGAGTAGACGCACTTGATTATTGTGAAGGGGGCTGTACTCACACGGACGCATGTAAGCGCTGAACACAGGTAGAATGCAACATGCTGCGTCCCACCTGCGTTTGATGCTTACATGCGTCTGTGTGAGTACAGCCCCCTTCACAATAATCAAGTGCGTCTACTCCTGCGCTCCCCTGTGGCTGAACGGAAGAAAGCGCAACGCAGGCACAAGAAAAACCACACGTGTGTAAGAGCCCTAAATGTGGTCATACACGTAGAGATTCGCTCGTTTGGCGATTTCGCCAGATGAGTGGATCTCTCCGGGATATACGCACATTGAGGTGGGCGATATCGGGCTGATCCATCATAATGCTGCCAATACAGGAGGTTGGATCGGGGACCGCATCTACGAACAGATGCAGCTGCGATGGGATTGTTAACCCTGCTCGATCGACATCGGACATCTGATTTTCGGCCAGATATCGATCGGGAAAGCCCGTCGGAGGGCCACAAGCACGGGCCGATAAGCTGCCGACTCGGTCTGTCAGCAGCTTTTATTGGCCCGTGTATGGCCAGTTTACGGCAGTGGTCTCCAGACTTTTTCAGGTCAAGAATCCCATTTTCAGGGCCCCCCTGTAGCTCATTACAAGATGGCAGATGTGTGTAAACATAAATGTATGAACCCCTCAGTCATTGTTTCATTCATATCTAGAGCAGTAGGTTGAGAATCCACCACATGTAACATTAGCCTTAAATCTGTGTCCCCAGCAAAAACAAATTGGGAACATCCGCTATAAAACATGAGCCCACAAGCACTTTGTGCTGTTGCCATGGACACAAATCCCCTTTGAACTTTTACAACTTCCTGTTCCTGTACAGAACAGGAAGCAGCTACCGAACTCTGCCTCGGCTCCTAAAAGGGGCAAAATACCTGTGCAAAACTCGACAGCTGCCACTTACAGTAAAAGCAGAACACGGTTTTTTGGAAAATGTTAACGTCTATAAAACATTTAAAGGGCAACTAAAATCTGTAAATGTACATCTTCCCTATGTCAGAGTGTCCCTGTTTATGTCTGGGTCACAAAGCAATATCTGGTTTGGAATAAATGTTTTATGCAGTGCTATCACCCTGTAGTGAATTTTTGGGTTCTTGAACATGGATGTTTATTAAAATGGCAATCCCACATGGTGGACATTTTGTGCTTTCCTCAAAGTGAGTTTTAGAACTCTTAAACACTGGGGTTTACAATGGCGATCCCATGCCGTGGCCTTTATGTTTGTTCCGCACGTGGGAATTGTACACAACGATGTGCAACAAAGATCCTTTATTCACAAAACGGCCACACTTCTAACAGGAGTCATAGGGGACAAGATCCATGTGTTTTTTTTTAAAAGTGAGTTTTTATTTGCAAGTCTGGAGCGACAGGAGGGAATCCCATCATTAGCAGGACACACGGCAATGCGTGGTGGAACAGGGAAGACATAAGACACGGAAAAAGGGATGGCACACAATAACCACATTAATGACATAGGGGGATAGGAGGTGACAAATGGCCAGATAACACATAAAAACACAAATAAGTCATAAAAGAGCAAAATACACACACACAAATGAGTGCCTTAAAAACAGTGCATTTATAAATTATATAAACAATATTAAAGCAAAAAAAATAAAGGCAGATCCGCAGCTTGAACAAAACGCAGTGTTTGGCAAAACCATTTATAAATAGAATATATTGCACAAAAAGAATAAAAAAAGTGAGTGAAACGGAAACACAGGCAGGAGAGGGAGATGGGGTGCACCCCTGGGGGGGAACTTGGATGGACTTTGATTTAGGGGCCGTAGGAGAAACAGGCAATAAACTCAAGCTGATCTCCACTCTACAGACCCTCCGCTGGTTCTCTGCCAGGAAATGGACTGGATACCAGTCTCCTGCTTTTTTTCCCCCTGTGCTGCTTCCTGCCGCAGTGTAAAGAATTCCTTTCCTCTGTAAGGTCTGGGAAAGAGGACAGAACTCTGCCATGTCACAAGATAGCCCCTTGCTTGCCAACAACGCCTGCAAACTAGGGACGCACCAAATACAGGATTCGGCCTTTTTCAGCAAGATTCAGATTCGCCCGAATCCTTCTGCCCAGCTGAATAAAATCCTAATTTGCGTCTGCAAATTAGGGCCGGGGAGGGAAATCACATGACTTTTTGGAAGTAAAAAACGTTTTCCCCTTCCCACCCAGAACCAGTTTGGTATTCGGCCGAATCTTTCACAAAGAATTGGGGGGTTCTGCCAAATCCAAAATAGTGGATTCGGTGCATCCCTACTGCAAACCTTTGCCCTTAATGATTGGGGGCATTAGTGTTTTTATATGACCAGTGGTAGAGTCACTGCTCGCCAATCTGACAGTTTAAATCATACAACAAAGTGTGTATTAAAGGGGAACTCCACCCAAAAACTGTAATTCTAAAGAACTTGCTGGATATACATGAAGAAATGGCAGCGGTGTTATAGTCGTTTGTGAATGCTAAAAGCAAAACAGTGTTGGTTCATTTCTTCTAACTATAGAAACCATGTAGCAGAAGTCAGAACTCCTGCAGGTCTGTTAATCGGTTGGTCTCAGGAGTCAGATGCAGAATTGCATAGAATGTAAACAATCTGACAAATACAAGGGGTCACTTATAAAGTGCAGGGCAGAGTACAAAGTGCTAAAAGTTTGTGCATTTTCACACTTGGTGCCCTGTTTTGCACTTCTTTGAATTTCTGCAGGTCTGGAGTGCAACATTTTAGAATGAGCACTAAGGGGTAAAATGATGTAGTACTAAGGGACACAGGGTTGTAGTAACACCTACAGTTTTTAAAGAGATGGAGACAAATTCCAGGTTTAACAGTCAGCACTAACCCCAATTTCTAAAAGGATCCCCCCGCTTCTCTCCCAGCCATGCACTACTCACTGGTGTCCATCCGTGGACAGACCTTCGAGAACAGGAAAGTGATTGACACTGGGCAATGAACCAACACAGGTTTGTAGCAGGGGGCATCTTTCAAATAGAGGGACTAGCGCTAGGTATTTTTTTTTTTATATATAGAAATAGAGATACATTCCTAGTAAAACTGGAAGTTATCACTATCCTTTATCTGTAATTCCAATCTACAAATAACTTTAAAAAAACAATGAAAATGTTTCATTGATTTATACTGGAAAGTTGCATTTTCAGTTTTTGCGTGCAGGACTCCTTTAAGGAATTGTTTGGCTAGGGATGTAGGGATCGACACTGTAAAAATGTCCACATGATTTAAGTATCCCCTTCTGGCTCACAGTTTCAAAGCTTATTTATAGGTACTAAGGAAGTGAAGGGTTTGTATCATGTGGCTTATTAGTATACTGTACTTATTTGTAGCTTGTCTTTGCCATGGTTTGTGATAACGCATTCTTATTGGTGCGTCCATATGTTCTCAGCGAACACTTACAGGACAGTATCACATGGTATAGCTTTAACCAGTGTAAACAAAAATCTATATATAAGCACCTCCTAAAACTTCATTCATATCAGGGTTTGCAAAACCATTGTGTGTGCACGGCAACAAGTAGATTTATTGTGCACATCACACTTATCGTGTTGCTGTTTCTAATTCCTTTGGTGGTTGTGTAGGGCACATCAATCAATACTCTGATTGGCTACCAAACGGGTCAAATGCTACCGGCTTGAGTTGGCTGGACACAGCCGAGCAGAGGAAAAAGTGATTACAATAGGCACTCACATCCTGGAAGTATTGGATTTGGGAAGAGCACATAACAGCCAATCGGTAATTGCCATTCCCTAATCTAAAAGCAACGGTTTCCTGACTGTATACAGTATGTACTACTGCACTGACACTATGGGGCACATTTACTAAGGGTCGAATATCGAGTGTTAATTAACCCTCGATATTCGACTATCAAAGTTAAATCCTTCGACTTCAAATATCGAAGTCGAAGGATTTACCGCTATTCGTTCGATCGATTCGAAGGATTTTAATCCATCGAACGAACAAAATTCCTTCGAACAAAAAAAACCTTGGAAAGCCTATGGGGACCTTCCTAGGTTTTAGGTGGCGAAGTAGGGGGTTGAAGTTTTTTTTAAAGAGACAGTACTTCGACTATCGAATGGTCGAAACGATTTTTAATTTGAATCGTTCGATTCGAGGTCGTAGTCGAAGGAGCCAATTCGATGGTCGAAGTAGCCAAAAAAAGTATTTTTCCTTCTATTCCTTCACTAATTAAATGTGCCCCCATGACAGAGGACTGGATGTTGTAGCATTGGTGCACAATTAAGGAGAAATATTTTTTTCCCAAACAATAAATAGCATCTCTCTCCCATAGGAACAAAAAAAAAAAAAAACGAAAAAAAAAAAACAGTGCAGAAGGTGCAGGGGGACCAGAAAATAAGTGTCAAGAAGACATAAAACGTCCTCTTTATGGTGTCTAAAATGTGCTCAAATAATGGACAACAGTGTGATACCTACCCTACCCTGCAGCCTCTTTCAGCAAAGTGTGATCCATTGCGAAAACAACTGGAAAGGGGGAATGGGGGGGGGGGGGTTAATGGGCATACAAATTCTTTCCAATGTTTAAATCCTGTTAATCAGACAGTGCTTGCCCCACAAATCAGTGTTTCTTCTGTGACTTTCTCTCTGTGCACATATTGTGGGTGGAACCCGCTTGTCAGAACACATCAGCCACCCCTCACATCCGAGGTCCCTGTTGATTGATATTGCGCCAAATAATCCAGCCGTCTTTCCCAAAACTCAAGCTGCACTCCGACAATTCCTCCGGACCCAAGGGGAATAGGGATGAACAGCATCATAAAGCAATATTAGCGTTGGTTTGTCCAGAAAGTAATCTTTATCTGCACTGCCATTGCACTTGGGTTCTTCCGCAGACATTAGGTAGGTTGGAGTGAAACACATTGTCAATCCAATATGGAGTCGGCCTCTTTGAAAACATATGAAAAGATTTGGGGTCTAGTCTGTTAGAGGTGGTTTCTGCCGATAAATTCACAGTGTATGGAACAAATAATATAATTTACAGGGAAATAGGTAGACTAAATGTTCCAAGTTAAGTTGCAAGTGGTCCAAGACATAAGCTCTGTGTATCTTCAGATGGAAACACCATGAAAACACTTCCCAAGGGGGGCTCCACTGCTCCCACACTAAGCGGATCAGAGAACTGGTGAAGATTTATGTGCCAACAAATCTCCGACGTGACTATTCCTGGACAAATTCAGGGGTGGCTGAGTGTAAATACATTTCATACATACATCCCCTATTCTCCCACATCCTCCAAAAAATGCTATGTATGTCCGACTGGCCGGTCCCAATGCTGGTGACGGGTGGGAGAGAAAGTATCCCCAATGTAGCAGCTTTGCTATTTGGACAATTTACTGATGACTCTGATCAGCGCTCCATTCTCATCTTTTAGACGTTGGTTATCAGCCTTAAGGTCCCCAAGAACCTTCAATGAGAAAATTAGAATAAATTAAGAGCAGCGAATTTTACCAGCATAAAAACGGATAACCTGTAGCAGCTTAAGAAGCTAAATCAAGCTGATCCGATCATTATATATATATATATAAAATAGATATTTGGACAGCTATCTGCTAAATATTGATCAGATGTACACAGGACAGTAATGGGGCAATAAACTGGAGGGGCAGAGTTGGCAACTTCTATTGGCCCATGCTTGGATAGACTGACGATTTTCCCAATTTACATTACATGTAAATGAATAACATATTACTTAAGAAAAAGCTCCATATTTCTCTCACCTTCAACTTGTCGTGCAACTCAGACAGCCGGCGTTCCAAGATAACCTTTTCCTATCAGAATCAGAGTAGTGTAATTAGATCACAAATCAGTATCCAGTGGAAACAGATCTATGGAAACCTGGGTTTTACTGTGTGGACTGGAAAGTTTGCCATTAAAGGTATGTCCTATATGGACCATTAAAGGGTCAATGCACCTTCTTGATTACTGTTCTATCTCTCCCAATATTATTTTAAGAGGCTACTGCTCAGTCTGCAGTTTATTAAAAATAAGCCAAAAGGGGAGTAATGGGAGTATAGCGCCATTTAGGAGCTTGTTCAGCCCAACGAAGGCATCACACCATGAAAACAACTTGGGTCTGTACTACCCATGACATCAAAGCTATTGAATAATTCAACAGTGTCTCTTGATCTAATTATACAACAAATGTACCTTCTTCTCTGTGTCAATCAGAAAGGATCTATCAACGCTTCTCTCCTGTCTCTGAAAAACAGAAATTAAAGCCATTGAGGCACGGTTAGAATGCAGGCTGACTTCTCATGACATATTTCCATAGATTGCAATACAGCATTGCTCCAGGTGGCCAATTAACCATGAAAATGGCTACAAGTCTTACTTCTAGTCAACTCTTAGTTGTGCTGCCTATTTCATTTTGCTCCCTCTAATGATGGATAGGAAACAAGCCTGGCTATCCCGCTCAAATACAGAACCCCCGACTTTTGCTAAACCCTTCTTCTAACTGGAGAGCCCCTTGTCCATTTATTACCTATAACATTACTGAACTCGGCTCTGTCACTTTATTATTTTCTCACCTGTTGGGCTCTTTCAAGCTCAGCTTTGGTCTCATTAACCAAGTTCTGGGTATTTAGCAGCTGGGAGCGTAAGCGTCCGTTGTCCCTCATTTGTTCCACATAAAGCTACGGCAACAAGACAAAGAGTAAAACCTTTAGATCTTGGCAATGGCACTAAGGCAATCTAGAGCCGCAGCTAAAGCACAGCTGAGAATTTGGATCATACAATATGTCATGATATAGAGCAGAAGCTTATATAGGAAATAGTACAGATGAAACTTTACTGATTTGCTGTGACTGAGGGATCCATCTGTGAGTTCCATTCCCTCCATTTATCAGGCCTGCCATCAGAGGGGTAAATCAGTCAGGGGCTTATGGAAAAGGTTGCCCTAGAGGTGTGATTCACCAGGCACAGAAGTGGGATCATTAGTGGGTTTTGGCATAAGGGGAAAAGTAATTCACCGGCACAACTTGGGTAAGGCTGGCTGGGAAAACCCTCGCTAGTTTATTGGCAAAGGGGTTACGCCCCGATATGTTGCATTCCGCAATAAACTACCAAGGGTTTTCCCTGCCAGCATTACCCAAGTTGTGCCGGTGAATTACTTTTCTTCTCCATTGACTACGGGGTCGCCGATTCCTTTTTCAACGGGCACCTGGGATTCGCATTGATCGGACGGCCAGGGTGTGCGAGGAGAATCCTTTTCTCCTTTTGGCATAAGGCCACTAGGGTTGTCACCTTTCCCCCCCAAAAAATTCCGGCTGGTGGGGGCAGGTACAAAAAGAGGGTGTGGCGTGACGTCAAAGGGGGCGGGGCCACGGCGCGAGCAGGAGAAGAACCGAAGGACAAGGTAAGTTTAAAGGGGATTGGGGGCAGGCCAAGGGGGTCTTTTTAAGGGTATTACAAATTTACCGGCAGCTACATTGCCGGTAAATTTGTAATACCGGCCCCGGCCTTGGCAGGTGTTTTACCGGCTAGGCCGGTAAAATACCGGCCGGGTGGCAACCCTAAAGGCCACCTATGCCTAAGGCATTTTTAATTTTTCACTGGGGCCCCATTCTACTTATGGCAAGTCCACCTCCCAGGTCACTGCTTATTTACTGCAGTATGGGGCCCCACTTTTACTGATGGCAGCCCTGACAATCATGCTCCAGTAACAACGAGAAAATAAACTAAACTTACTTTTTTAAAATCTCTTGTATCCCGATACTCAGACGCTAGAGATGGCTCTCCACGGATTGTAGTGTTTGTGTTCGACCGACTATCTGCCCTAAAGAGAAATTCCTAAAATCAGCGTTTTGAATCTTCGAGGTGAGCGTCCGAGATCAAGAGCAGCACATGCCACATAATAACTCGGAATTCTAGCCGAACAGGTTAGCTTATGTATTATTATGTATGATGTATTATTATGTATGAGCCGCCCCAAAAGCTCTGCAAAAAAAAAAAAAGCCAGCACTATTCTTAAAGGGATACTGTCATGGGAAAAAACATTTTTTTCAAAATGAATCAGTTAATAGTGCGGCTCCAGCAGAATTCTGCACTGAAATCCATTTCTCAAAAGAGCAAACAGATTTTTTTATATTCAATTTTGAAATATGACATGGGGCTAGACATTTTGTCAATTTCCCAGCTGCCCCTGGTCATGTGACTTGTGCCTGCACTTTAGGAGAGAAATGCTTTCTGGCAGGCTGCTATTTTTCCATCTCAATGCAACTGAATGTGTCTCAGTGGGACCTGGATTTTACTATTGAGTGTTGTTCTTAGATCTACCAGGCAGCTGTTATCTTGTGTTAGGGAGCTGCTATCTGGTTACCTTCCCATTGTTCTTTTGTTTGGATGCTGGGGGTGAATGGGAGGGGGGTGATATCACTCCAACTTGCAGTACAGCAGTAAAGAGTGATTGAAGTTTATCAGAGCACAAGTCACATGACTTGGGGCAGCTGGGAAATTGACAATATGTCTAGCTCCATGTCAGATTTCAAAATTGAATATTAAAAAATCTGTTTGTTCTTTAGAGAAATGTATTTCAGTGCAGAATTCTGCTGGAGCAGCACTATTAACTGATTCATTTTGGAAAAAAAATTTTTTCCCATGACAGTATCCCTTTAAAGGACAAACAAAGTGAAATTCCCGGACGTTGCGCCCAACAGACATAAAGGAGTTCAGCTTTCAGTTCAGCGTTTCTTTGTGTTTTAGCTGCATCATTTCCTGCCATGAACCTGATAGATATGCTTCTTTTTTCAGCTTCAGCTACAATGTTCCTTTTTTCCCATTGTATATCCAGTGACTGATTACAACACTGATGTTCACACCCACTCGCTCCGTCCTTCCCTTGCCAATCGGCACATCTGTTATTCCTCCAGCACAAATGTCTCTATTCAGATCCCACACTGACATTTTAGCATGAACTGCAGCAGGCTGAACTGCACTGAGCATGTCGACACCTTTATGAACACAATAACCATTAGACAATCAATGATTCTTACCGAGAGACAAGTCCGTCTACCTGGGAGGGAAAAAACGAAACAAAAGGCATTGTGTCACTTTACTGAAACGGAAAGCACAGCTTAAGAACAACACAAAGATAAATTCTATAGCAGATACATATATAAATGGTTAATACCGTGACCGGACTGAAGCATGTTTGATACAGACCCTTTACTATACCCACCCCCGTTTTTGTGGGTAACCGACCCGCTGAAGGACTCTAGGGGAAACTAAAAAATGTCTAATATAGGTGAAACCACTGCTATATATTTCTTTATACAAACAAGTCTATATCTTAAGGTGGCCATAGAAGTAGAGACATCGCAAACGAGCGGATCTCTCCCCGATACGCCCACATTGAGGTTGGCTTTTTCGGCTGATTCGATTGTGATGACCTAGGGCCCAACGATCGGATCATAATGCATTGGATACAAGCGGTCTGATCACAGGACAGAATAAACACACAGAGGCCCAAGTTTCGGGCAGATATTGATCGGGGAAGCCCGTTGGATGACCTCACACATGGGCCAATAACCTGCTGTCGTCGGTCTGTCGGCAGCTTTTATTGACCAGTGTATGGGGGGCCTTTAGGTTTTCTTTATTGCAGAATGGGCTGTGAAGACAAGTTTATACCTCCCCAATCACAGCTTTAGGGCACAAACACAGTGGGACCAGCCACGTTTAAAGGGGAAGGAAACCTAGTCAGCGCAAACCCCCCACCCCCCCTCCCGTGTGTTGCCCACCCTCCCCCCTGGCCTACCCGTCCCGCTGGGCAAATGCCCCTAACTTGTTACTTACCCTTCTGCGCAGGTCCAGTCCAGGGAGTTCACAGACGACATCTTCTTCCACGCGATCTTCTTCCTGCTGTGAACGGCGTTTTGGCGCATGCGCAGTAGGAGCATTTCGCCGGTACGGATCTACTGCGCATGTGCCAAAAGTCACGAAGCATGCGCAGTAGATCGTACCGGCGAAATGATCCAACTGCGCATGCGCCGTTCAAAGCAGGAAGAAGATGGCGTCTGTGAACTCCCTGGACTGGACCTGCGCAGAAGGGTAAGTAACAAGTTAGGGGGTACAGTCAGCAGGACGGGTAGGCCAGGGGGGAGGATGGGCAACAAACGGGAGGGGGGGTGAGGGGTTTGCGCCGACTAGGTTTCCTTCCCCTTTAAGACCCAGCGTATGATTGCACATGCCACGGTTACATTACTTACCAAGAGAGAGATGCTCAGCCAGGCAGCAAGTATAAAAATAAAACCAACATTACTCAGTAATAAAAGTTACAGCTTTTATTCTGCCAGAGCAAAGTATTTATATAGAAAGCAAACCGTAACCGCATCTGCTAACATTTGATGCTCAAGCCCATGAACATCATCTACCCAACCAAACGACCACTTGTCTATGCCAAGGCACCTGAGTTTGTGAGCTTTCACCGTTTTCCTCTTCATCTTCAGAGTCTTCTTCGTCACTCTGTAAAAGCACAAGAACCACAGTAACTGCCATTATCAATACAGCAGGATTTTTGCCCCAAATATTATAGCAGGGCTTTTGCTTACTCGTATGCTATCCCTTTATATGTAGCCTGATAAGTAGGGAAGATATTCTATTTTCATTAAGCCTATGGGGCGTGTTCTCCACCAGTGATTTTCGGATTGGTAGAGAAACACCCATATGTGTCATTAAAGGAGAACTAAAGCTTAACTAAAGAAGTAGGTAGAAATGTTGTACATTATGTTTTGTGCTTCTGTACCAGCCCGAGGCAACCACAGCCCTTTAGCAGTAAAGATCTGTGTCTCCAAAGATGCCCCAGTAGCTCCCCATCTTCTTTTCTGCTGATTCACTGCACATGCTCTGTGCTGCTGTCACTTACTGAGCTTAGGGACCCACTCACAATA
The DNA here is from genome assembly GCF_017654675.1 of Xenopus laevis. Classification (NCBI taxonomy): domain Eukaryota; kingdom Metazoa; phylum Chordata; class Amphibia; order Anura; family Pipidae; genus Xenopus; species Xenopus laevis. The sequence continues at coordinate 6,153,422 of NC_054378.1, forward strand.
TACAGTACACATAGAATAGAAATGTCACAATATAAGGCTGATTAGTAATTAATACACATAATTACTACATGGCAGCACAGAAACCAGTGCAATTAGCATCAGAATTGAATAATCAGCAAACCTGTAGCATCAGCTTATATTACAGCCAGGGAAGCTCATTTTCTGCTGGATAATTAGTGACGAGCCCTAAGCTTAGCTTCTCAACAGCCAATCAGAGCCCACTGAGCATGTGAGTGTCACAGACACTTTCCAAGATGGTGACCCCCTGTGACAAGTTTGAAGTCCTGGATCATTGCTGCTATTGACAAGCTCAAACTTTAGGATTATGCAATAAGTTCAGCATGTAAAATATGGCATTTTTAACCATATTAATTTTTAGGGTTTATTTCTCCTTTAAAGCTCGTTATGTATTTTAATGAAATCTGCCATAAGGCTTAACACAGGCACAATTTGCTGCAGCTCAGTAACCCATAGCAAGGAATCAGAAGTTAGTTGAACCGCCCATGTTATTACATAACCACCTATACTGTATCTGTGACATCATGTGCATAAACCAATTAATAGTTTTTTTATTAGGTAAACATGTAAAAGCCCATGATTTGAAGGCATCCCATGCTTATAAATATCCTCATCTTCCCTGCTGTATCACCCCAAAACTGAATTTCTTACATCTTCATTGGTCAGTGGAACACCAGTAGATCTCCGCTTGCCTCGTGGTCTTCTCCTGTCCTTCAACCCTGCATTATTTTTCCCACCTTTCTCATCACTCTCTTTCTCGTCCTCCTGGGACTTTTGCATCTCTGTAGAGAATTAAATGTCACAAAACCATAAAGGGGTTGTCCACCTTTGAGTTAACTTTTAGCATGGCGTAGAGCAGGGGTCCCCAACCTTATTTACTTGTGAGCCACATTTAAATGTAAAAAAAGAGATGGAGAGCAACACAAGCATGAGAAAGTCCATGGAGGAGTCAAATAAGGGCTGTCATTGGCTGTTTGGTAGCCTCTATATGGACCGGTAGCCTACATGAGACTCTGTTTGGCAGTATAAGTGTTTTTTCTGCAACCAAAACTTGCCTCTAAGCCTGGAATTCAAAAATAAGCTCCTGCTTTGAGGCCACTGGGAACAACATCCAAGGGGTTGGTGAGTAACATGTTGCTCGCTAGCTCTTGGTTGGGGATCACTGGCGTAAAGAGTGATATTCTGAGATAATTTGCAATTGGTTTTAATGTTTTAAAAATGCATGGTTTTTGAGGCATTTAGCTTTTTTATTCAGCAGTTCTCTAGTTTGCCATTTCAGCCATCCAGTTGCTAGGGTCCAAATTACCCTAGCAACCCTGTATTAAATCAAATAAGAGACTGGAATATGAATAGGACAGGACAGAAAGAGGATTAATAAAAAGTATCAATGACAATACATTTGTAGCCTTACAATGGGTCAGTGACCCCCATTTGAAAGCTGGAAAGAGTCAGAAGAAGATGGCGAATAATTCAAAAACTATACAAAATAAATAATGAAGACCAATTGAAAAATTGCTTAGAATTGGCCATTCTGTAACGTACTAAAAGTTAACTTAAAGGGATACTGTCATGGGGAAAAAAAATGTTTTTTTCAAAACACATCAGTTAATAGTGCTGCTCCAGCAGAATTCTGCACTGAAATCCATTTCTCAAAAGAGCAAACAGATTTTTTTATATTACATTTTGAAATCTGACATGGAGCTAGACATATTGTCAGTTTCCCAGCTGCCCCAAGTCATGTGACTTGTGCTCTGATAAACTTCAAACACTCTTTACTGCTGTACTGCAAGTTGGAGTGATATCACCCCCCTCCCCCCCAGCAGCCAAACAAAAGAACAATGGGAAGGTAACCAGATAGCAGCTCCCTAACACAAGATAACAGCTGCCTGGTAGATCTAAGAACAACACTCAATAGTAAAAACCCATGTCCCACTGAGACACATTCAGTTACATTGAGAAGGAAAAACAGCAGCCTGCCAGAAAGCATTTCTCTCCTAAAGTGCAGGCACAAGTCACATGACCTGGGGCAGCTGGGAAATTGACAAAATGTCTAGCCCCATGTCAGATTTCAAAATTGAATATAAAAAAATATGTTTGCTCTTTTGAGAAATGGATTTCAGTGCAGAATTCTGCAGGAGTAGCACTATTAACTGATGCATTTTTTTTAAAAAAAAAAACATGTTTTCCGATGACAGGATCCCTTTAAAGGTGAAGCACCCCAGTAAAAAAAATCAATAAAGGAAATCTATCCATGCCTTTTCCTGTCGGCCTCACCTTTGCTTTCTAAGCTCTGGCCTCCTGTTCGTCTATAGGATCCTGATGGGGTCGGTGCTGGGTCTGGAGTTGTTAGCCCTAATAGGTCAGATTTTTGCAAACTGGCAATGCGAGCCCTCCAGCTGACCTCCGTCTGTAACAACAAGACAACAAGTTAATAGACTGATACCAAGGGCAAATAAAACAATGAAATTACCAGCAATAGAATAAGGAATCAGAATCAACCCATTGCCTTCAGAGCAGATAAATTCCTTAATTGGAATAATGTGATCTATATGTTTTGACCATATTAGAATTGGATTGGCACTGAGCCTCCATGTCCTTGAAAGATGAAGAAGAAGGAATTAGCATATGATGGAGCATTTTCCTCTTGCTTGTGACTTCATATCCCTTGAGCATCATTCTTCCATACATCGGGATAATCACTTCCACAACCAAAATAACTGTCCTTCACCGTAAAAAGTAGGGATGCATTGAATCCAGGATTCGGCCTTTTTCAGCAGTAATAGGATTCGGCCAAATCCTTCTGCCCGGCCAACCCGAATCCTAATTTACATATGCTAACTAGGATTCCGTTTGGATTCGGTGCATCCCTAGTAAAAAGTCGGTCTATCCTGGCCAATGTGCATCAGTCTCACATTCAATATCTGCAACTGTTTATATCTGCTGTAGATAATATCCCAAAGTAAAAATGAATCCGCTCACCCCTTCCTCACTGGCTCCACGGCTGGTCCTGGCTTTTATTTGGCTCTCTCTGTTATTCTCTTCCTCTTGGGCCTTCGCTGGCTCTGGGGTTGTCTCTTTAGTGTCCTGCTGACCTTTCATAACTTTTTCTGCCTCCTTCAGGTCAGTAAGAGTCACTCCCTGAAGAACAGAAAAGAAAAATAGATGAAAGGATATCTTTAACAACTGCTAAAGGGGGCATTTTTATAAATATATATACATACACTCAAAACTGGGCAAATTTGCCCAAGGGTAGTTACCCATGGCAACCAATCAGATTGCTGCATTCATTGTTCTACTTGCAGCTAATCACTGATTGGTTCTACTTGCAGCTAATCACCGATGGGTTGCTATAGATAACTGCTCACTGCTGTTGATAAATGAGCACCAGAAGTGCTGTGTTAGTAGCAGCTCACCTGAGTGGACCTCCGAGACTGTCGCGCATGACGAGACCTTGCCTTACGCTGAGCCTCAGCCTCCTCATCTCTTACTGGTGTCAGATAGGACCTGTTAATATAGGTGGTTGAATTAGGCAACACCAATTTATAATGTACGAGTTCTAAATCCCTCCTGCAATCCTGAATAGGTTCTTCCCAGAGCATCTTTCTCTCTGGCAACATACTAATAGTCTGCCTTTTCTGTGCTGCCTGGTTCCTTTCCCTTCTGCACCAAAAAGAAAAATAGACCATAATATAAACTAAATGAGCAACAGAAAAGTAACATATAATTGAGACCTACAGTATGTATTAAACATAAGTAGCAAACCTAACCAAAACTAGATAACTTCAGATAAATGTAACACTTGCTCCGATAAGATATAAGATCTGAAAACCTGCAAAAAAGACCAATACCAAAAAATACAAAGGAAGAAAAACAAAAAGAATGGGAAGGATAAATAAAGTATAAGCGGGAAATACTAGCCACGCACATCAACACCCGTGACTATTCCGATGGCGGGTTTTAGAAAAAGCATGAGACCTCCCATTCCCTGTTCATACCTCCATGGGCTTCCGTAGTTTTTAAATGGTAAATCCAATAGGCTTCTCTCATCAATAATTTACGGTCTCGATCACCCTTCCTTATATCAATTTTCAGTTCATCTATAACCCGCTAACGTGTATTTTAGGACATTGCACCAATTTGTGGCCTTGCAACGGATTGGGGTCCCTTTGCTGAACCAACCCCTTCCCATAATGCACCAAAATCTGGTCCCTCCAACTGTTGTGCCATTTGTTCCTCCTCTTCACCCTCACCTGCGCCTCTCCTTTGTCTCAGTGTTGACCGCTGGCTCTGTATTAGTGGTAATAGCATTAGTAGTCCCAGTTCGCCTGGAATAAAAATGGAAAAAAAAAAATCTTACCCGAACCAGGAATGAAAGAAATCCTAAATCTTAGGGTTTATCCAGACTGTAAACAGCTTTCTGTATCATTTAAGCCAAGGACATGACATGAATGGCATTAAGAGGTTAAAACTAAGGATCCACCGAATCCACTATTTTGGATTTGGCCAAACCCACGAATCCATCGCGAAAGATTCGGCCGAATGCCAAACCAAATCCGAATTTGCATATGCAAATTAGGGGTGGGAAGGGGAAAACTTTTTTTACTTCCTTGTTTTCTGACAAAAAGTCACACAATTTCCCAAATTAGGATTTGGATTCAGCTGGGCAGAAGGATTTGGCCAAATCCTGCTGAAAAAGGCCAAATCCCGAACCAAATCCTGGATTCGGCGCATCCCTAGTTAAAACAAATAGTTCTACCCACAGATACAGGCTGCCATACCTTCCAAGTGCATCAGGTGTAGAAATCAGGTTCTCCTCTTTGGGAGCTACAGGTGATTTATTTGGCACGGGAGCTTCTGCTTTCGTTGTCAAAGGTTCTCTTCTTGGGATGGAATTTTCAGTTTTAGCAGCAGGGGGTTCACCCCACTGTCTGCGCACGGAGCTTATTCCCTCCTCCCCATCAGTGCGCTGCCGCAACAATGACCCCCGGCCCATCACAGCGTCTCTGCCAAATGATGGAAAGAGATTTATTTCAATTGTATCCTCCTCTTAAAGGGATTCGGTCATGATTTTTATGATGTCGTTTTTATTTCTAAACGACACTGTTTACACTGCAAATAATTCACTCTACAATATAAAATCTCATTCCTGACCCAGTAAATGTATTTTTAGTTGTAATATTGGTGTGTAGGTGCATCTCAGGTCATTTTGCCTGGTCATGTGATTTCAGAAAGAACCAGCACTTTAGGATGGAACTGCTTTCTGGCAGGCTGTTGTTTCTCCTACTCAATGTAACTGAATGTGTCTCAGTGGGACCTGGATTTTACTATTGAGTGTTGTTCTTAGATCTACCAGGCAGTTGTTATCTTGTGTTAGGGAGCTGTTATCTGGTTACCTTCCCGTTGTTCTTTTGTTTGGGTGCTGGGGGGGTAAAAGGGAGGGGATGATATCACTCCAACTTGCAGTACAGCAGTAAAGAGTGACTGAAGTTTATCAGAGCACAAGTCACATGACTGGCGGCACCTGGGAAACTGACAACATGTCTAGCCCCATGTCAAATTTAAAAATTAAATATAAAAAAATCTGTTTGCTCTTTTGAAAAGGGGGTTTCAGTGCAGAATTCTGCTGGACCAGCACTATTAACTGATGTGTTTTGAAAAAAATAAAAAAAAATTCCCATGCCAGTATCCCTTTTAAATTGCTGGGCATTTATACACTGGTTCTGCAGCCCTGACAGCTCAAAACTCACCTCGCATTCTCCTGGTTACTTAGCAGCTTCTGGTTTGGAGGTACACGAGCCAGACGAAGCTCAGAACCAGCCTTCTCCTAGGGAAGAGGTCAGTTTAAGAACATTAGTTATAGCCAAGATATGTCCAGCTTGGAAACATACAGATTCCTGCTAATGCTACATACTGCTGTACAATGTACAATGCCATACACAGTCACTTTTAATTGGGCCTGTGGGCAGGCCCAGATTTATACATTGGACACTCCTAGGCCGGGACCACTCGTGCTCAAACACGTGCAAAAGTCACATGTCATCAGATCCGGAGCACTGGGGATTGGCGTGTGGGAGATTTAAAGGGGCTGTTTATCTTTGAATTAACTTTTAGTATCATGTAGGGAGTGATATTCTTGAGACATTTTGCAATTGCAATTTCAATGTTTTTACTATTTGTGGTTTTTGAGTTATTAAGCTTTTTATTCAGCAGCTCTCCAGTTTGCAATTTCAGCCACCTGGTTGCTAGGGTCCAAATTTACCTAGCAACCAAACACTGATATAAATGAGAGACTGGAATAGGAGAGGCCTGAATAGTAAGAAGAGTAATAAAAAGTAACAATACATTTGTAGCCTAAGAGTCAGGGCACACATTCAAATTCGGGGAGATTAGTCGCCGGCGACAAATTTCCTCTTCTTCGGGGCGACTTTTCTCCCCCCGAACTGCCTCCCGCCGGCTAGAATGTAAATATCTGGCGGAATGGCACTCAGATCGCTTCGTTTTCTTAAGTCACCGGAAGTGCAACTTCCGGCGACTTCGGAAAATGGGCGACTTCAGAAAACGAAGCGCTCTGAGTGCCATTCCGCCAGAGATTTACATTCTAGTCGGCGGGAGGCAGTTCTGGGAGATTAGTCGCCCCGAAGAAGAGGAGATTTGTCGCCGGGTGACTTATCCCCCTGAATCTGAGCGTGTGCCCTGACCCTTACAGAGCATTTGTTTTTAGATGGGGTCAGTGACCCTCATTTGAAACTAGAAAGAGTCAGAAGAAGAAGGGAAATAATTAAAAAAAACTATAGAAAATAAATAATGAAGATCAACTGTAAAGTTGCTTAGAATTGGCCATTCTATAACATACTAAACTTAAACTTAAAGGTGAACCACCCCTTTAAAGAGCTAGCAAATCTCCAGCATGTCCCCAGAGCCCATTCAGATGTGGTTGGGCAGCAAGTCGCAACTACAATTCTTCTGCGCCTTTCCACAAATGCAGGACTGGCTGTCCGGGCTGTTTGGGCCTATTTTGAATCTCAGTCCAGACTTGAGTTAAGGGACTGCCAGACAACTGAAGCTGAAAACGAGAGGGGTGTGGAGACAGATGGGGGTGCAACTATTCATAAAGGGTTATATCTCCAGAGCAAATACTTACCCTCTCAGATAGCTGAGAACCAGAGGCAGACTTTAGCAATGCCGCCCTTCTTCCCTCCTCTGCAGCAGTTCCTGTACTCAGTGCGCCAGTGCTCCCAGTCTTCCTCAGAGAGGTCCGCCAGGAACCAGAGGCCGGGTCAGACTTCTCCTGATCCTGCACAACGCTGGTCTATACAGCAGACGGAACAGAGTTATCTTAAAGGGATACTGTCATGCTTTTTCAAAACGCATCAGTTAACAGTGCTGCTCCAGCAGAATTCTGCACTGAAATCCATTTCTCAAAAGAGCAAACAGATTTTTTTATATTACATTTTGAAATCTGACATGGGGCTAGACATATTGTCAGTTTCCCAGCTGCCCCCAGTCATGTGACTTGTGCTCTGATAAACTTCAGTCACTCTTTACTGCTGTACTGCAAGTTGGAGTGATATCACCCCCTCCCTTTCCCCCCCCCCATCAGCCAAACAACAGAACAATAGGAAGGTAACCAGATAGCAGCTCCCTAACACAAGATAACAGCTGCCTGGTAGATCTAAGAACAGCACTCAATAGTAAAATCCAGGTCCCACTGAGACACATTCAGTTACATTGAGTAGGAGAAACAACAGCCTGCCAGAAAGCAGTTCCATCCTAAAGTGCTGGCTCTTTCTGAAATCACATGACCAGGCAAAATGACCTGAGATGCACCTACACACCAATATTACAACTAAATACACTTGTTGGTTCAGGAATGACATTTTATATTGTACAGTGAATTGTGTGCGGTGTAAACAGTGTCATTTAGAAATAAAAACGACACCCTAAAAATCATGACAGAATCCAATAACAATCAGCAAAAGGGACCACAGACATCTGTAACAGAAACACAAAGGCAAAAGAAAATATTTCACCCCTGACTTTTCTCACCTTCTTTGCTGCTGGCTCCGGAAGATTCCTCAGTTGATTGTTTAAGTTATTGATTCTTTCCTGAGCTTTTACTTTTTCTGTAAAAGACATGACGAAACAGTGTCAAGAGTGACTGCGGATACAGAGGAAAAAAAATACGAGAACAGTTTAAAGTATAGAGTGTTTGTTAGATTGAGTGGTACTGCTTCACATCATGGTTGACCAATCAGAAACAAGTGACTCAGTGTATGCCATCCAGGGCCGCCATCAGGGGGGCACAAGTGTACCGGGCCTGGGACTGAAGGGGGGCCCGGCAGGGCTGAACTTTTCGAGAAAAGTCAGGCCCCCATTGACAGCGCCGAAGCCATGCCGCCCTTCCAAAGTCCCGAACACGAATGCGGAAGTGCTGAAAAGCCGACGTCCCGAAGCAGCAAAATGACCCAAAGTCAGGAAACCAATGACAATTGAAGTCCTGAAGCGGCGAAAAGTCCAGAAGTCACGAAAACAGTCAGAATTGAAGTCCTGAAGTGGTCGAAATGACCCGAAATCATGAAAACAGTTGGAATTGAAGTCTTGAAGCGGCAAAAAGACCTGAAGTCACGATAGGAGGCGAAGTTGAAGTCATGAAACCACAAGTTCAATTCTACTGAACACCAATGTGTGTTTTTTATTTTTTTTTTTAATCCCCTATCCACCAATGTATTATTTTAATACTCTATAGGCCCATGCCACCGTCTTTTTTAAAAAATATTCTCTGGGGCCCCAATTTTTTTTTAACTTGTAAAGGGGGCCCTAGCACTAGTTTTTTTAAAAAAACTTTTATGGCGACCCGGTGCCAATGTTTTTTTTTTAACTTATAGGGGGGGGGCCCTAGCGCTGATGTCAGTGTGGTCTTTTAACTGTGGTGTAGGCAGGATTTGGGGCCAGAAAATTTTCTTGTACGGGGCCCGTGATTTCTTATGGCAGCCCTGATGCCACCAATACATCCTAATTGGTCAATCAAGCAGTAAATAGGAGTGGAGAGGTCAGAAGAAGGATCAGGACAGAGTAGAGTAGAAATAAAGCAGAAACCACTCACGTGACTCTGTGTCGGACCCTGACTCTGCATCAGATCCCCCGGTGGTAGGGATAGAAGGGAGTCCAACGGGTGGGGTAGGCTGCGCCCGACGCTCCTTATCCTGGACATGAAGTGCAACTTTCTCCTGGCTGCTCATACGACAAATAGAACTCCTACATGAACAAGGTGCAAGGGAGGGGGAGCGTGCAGGGGTCAGTGCAAGGTGTGCAAGAAGTGCCTGGGGCCAACACACCATGTGTCACAACACAACCCGTGAAGCAATCCATCCAATCAAACACGCAGTGCGGAGAACACTGTGCACCACAAACTCCCCATGTGATACAACACAGTGAGACATACAACCACTTATCATCCCAGATGCAACACACACCGCAAAACCCCAAAACCAGTCTGTGGCAGGATCAGAAGCACCACAACAACACACACAGACACACACACAGACCTTCGACTCTTGTTAGCTGCGTTCTGGTTCAGCGAGCTTTGGTTCAGAATTTGGGGTGCCGATTTCTTCTTCTCTAAACGAAGCTGAAATGTGAATACGAAACAGAAATGACGTAAGGAAAGAAGGAAAATTGCACCATAAAGAGAGAAAGAGCTGCAGATGGAGCTCAAGGTATAAGAAAATACCTACTCATGTATATGTATGGGAAGGTTAGGGATACATGCAATTCAATGGGGGTTCATTTATAAACAATGGGCAAATTTGCACCCGGGCAGTAACCCATAGCAACCAATCAGTGATTAGCTCAGCCAGCTGCAGGTTGAACTGTGAAAGCAATCATCTGATTGGTTGCCAAGGGTTACTGCCCAGGTACAAATTTATAAATGAGCCCCAATGAGTGGTGATCACACTGCATTTGCGATACCGCAAGCTCCATCTGTATATGACCAGCAAGTAACATTACAGAACAGATGGAGACTTCAGGCAAAGGATAAGGTTTCCCTTCATACATTGACGGAAAAAGTCTACATTATTTCTCACCACACTCTGTTTTTTCTTTAATTCTTCCAGCACAGACTCTAAACTGTCATCTGCAACATCAACGGGCGTCTGTCCCTGCAACAGAGAAACAGGCACAAACCATTTACTGAAATGATATTCCCTAATAAGGACACAGCACAACCATTTTGAATCCAGAGTATAAAGAATATACACCGCACTCCATCCCTCTTACCACTTTGTTGATGACCTCCATGTCACAGAGAGCCTCGACCAATAGGCGACATGCATCTTCCTGGCCCCAGTGAGAGGCTGCGTGCAAAGGTGTCCAACCATCAAAGTCTTGGGCATCTACATCAAAGCCCAGTTGCAGAAGCAATCTGAATTGGAGAAGAGTAAATAATACAAATTAAAGGAGAAGGAAAGCTACCGAAGCAGTTTATTGCCAATAGATTAGCCACAATAGTACAAGCTATAAGACTACATTTATTCTGCAGAATGCTTTACCATACCCGAGTAAACACCTCTCTGTTTAGGATAGCAGCTGCCATATTAGCTTGGTGTGACATCACTTCCTGCCTGAGTCTCCTCCTGCTCACTCATAGCTCTGGGCTCAGATTACAGCAGTGAGGGGAGGCAGGAGGGGGAAAAGGAGGGGGAGAGGAGCAAACTGAGCATGCTCAAGCCCTAGCCCTGGAGGTTTAAGCTGAAGGCAGGAAGTCTGATACAGAAGCCCATGAGTACACAATAGAAGGAAAGAAATGTGCTGTTTCTTTTAAAAGAGGACTGAGAGCAGCATTACTTTGAGGGTTTACGGGGGGGGGGGTGTGTGTGTGTGTATCCATCCAAAAAAAATATGAAAAAGGTTTTATTGAAAATAACACAGCATAGGACTAACGTTTCGGCCCTGTCCAGGGCCTTATATATCTATATCTATATCTATATATATATATATATATATATATATATATATATATATATATATATATATATATTCATTCCTTTCTGATAAAGCTTACTTTAGCCTTTCCTTCTCCTTTAAATGGGTGGTTCACCTTTAAGTTAACGTTTAGTAAGCTACAAAATGGCTAATTCGAAGCAACTTTTCAATTGGACTTCATTTTTTCATTTCTATAATAATAAATTGAGTTTTTTTTAATTACTTGGCTCTTTCTTTTGATTGTTTCCAGCTTTCAAATGGGGGTCACTGACCCCATCAAAAAAAAACAACAACAAATGTTCTATAAGGCTACAAAGTTTTTGTTCTTGCTACTTTTTATTACTTATATTTATAGAGGCCTCTCATTCATATTCCAGTCTCTTGTTCAAATCAGTGCATGGTTGCTAGGGTAATTTGGACTATAGTAACAAGATTGCTGAAAAAGCAAACTGGAGAGCCGCTGAAGAAAATATAAGAACGTTTGTGTCAACAGGGAAATCCTATTGCAAGCTCTTCTATCGTGTGCACAATTAAAGAGGTGATCTAACTTTCTTGGTATGTTACAGAGTGGCCAATTCTTAGCAACTTTTCAATTGGTCCTTTATTTTTATTTATATTATTTGACCCTTAAAATATTAAGACAGGACTTTAAAGGGGACCTGTCACCCTAAGAAATAATTCCAAATTCTTATCGGTTGTGTTTGTAAAGTAAAATAAACTTTTCTTACATTATATAAATTGTTTAAATCTTTGCTGCCACCTGCCTTAAAATTCACAACCACAGCCAGCAGCCATTTTGTGGATACAGTTATTAAGATAAGCTTTGTAACACCTTTAAAATCTTGTTTATGTGTCAGAGTGGGAGACGTGATGGCCATGCCTACTAGTTACACAATTATAGACTGTGAGCAGCGAGGGGGAAACTGAGAAGTGACATGTAGGAAATGCAAAATGGAAAGTGAAAGTAATTACTTGGCCCCGCCTATATGCCTATGATTGACAGCTGAAATCTTTAAATGCATTTATAACAGGTGTGGATGTTTTCATGAAAAAAAGAATTTGGGTTTCATGTTTAATTTGAAAAGGACTTTTACTATACAGCTTTCTTTGTCTGGGTGGCAGGTCCTCTTTAAAAGCTGCCTGATAGATATCGGGACAATTTTCAAGCAGATATCTGCCAGGGTAGGCTCACTAACTGTCAGCTTTATGGTCAGCTTGAAGACATTTTGCCCACCATGAGACTGCCCTTTCCAGTGACACTCAAAGAGGGCGATTTTTTCGAGCTACGTATAAAAGGGTAGTAGGCAGGTCTACCTGAAATCATCCCAAGTGGCACCGCCCTAAGTGCTGAACTGGAAAGACCAAAATCTAAATGAAGTCCAACTGGTTTAGAACATGTATATAGTGGAAGATCAGTGTCACGTCAGGCTCACCTTATCACCTCATTGTAGCCCTTGGCTGCAGCCACATGCAGAGTGCTGGCCCCAGTGGTCGGATGCCTTATGTCCTCGGCTTTGCCGCTGTTTAACCAATGCCGTACGTCTCTCAGCATCACCTCCTCCTCCTCCCGCCGCGCTACATCGGGGTCCACGCCTTAAAGCAAAATAAGAAGCGTAAATTATCGACTGACAAAGCCAACAGAATCGCAGCATTCCCAAGAGTTAAATACCATCACATTGTGGTGTCATGTTACCCGTTTCTTAAAGCAGAATGTCTGCTGGAGACAAACTTGTCAGACACACCTGTCCCTGCCCCAGGCAGATGCCTTTCCCTTGTTGCTCCCATATTGGCTACTTCTTGCCGACAGCAGTGCAATAAATGCCATGTTAGGCCCCTTCATCAATGGGGTAGAGCCCTGCAGCCGGTCGGGTAGCCGTGGGTACCCCCAAAATCCTGCGGGTTGTGCGTAGAAGTTCGGGTATAGACGCGGGTCAGCGTTTCTGTGGCTCTTCTCAATATCGAATTTTTGTCCTTTACTCTGATCACGTCTACTTTCGATAATGGCACTTCCGGTTTACAATGACCGCACTTCCTGATTCTTGATGGTCAACGGGTCGCGGGCCCGTGTTGCGGATAAGGTACTTGCGGGTTGGGTAGCGGGTAAGAATGCGGTTGCGGGTCCGGGTTGCGGATTGCAGGTTGCGGGTACAGGTTCCAAAAAATGGACCCGCGCAGGACTCTACATTGGGTCGACTCAGGGCTATAAATGGAGGAGGGGAAGCCGGATGCGAGCGGGCGCGGGGTTAGGGTCGGCAGGTCTGGACTGGGATTAAAAAAAAGCCCCTGACATTTCACTTAAAGGAAAAGGAAAGACTTCGTGCACTTGGAGGTGCCAAATGTTAGGCACCCCAAGTGATTGTATTGACTTACCTGAAACCCCGGGCCGGTGCTCCTATCAGCACCACGGATCCTCTTCTGGCTTTTTCTTTCTTTGCGCAGCTGCGCATGCGTCTGCCCCGGGAAATTTGAAGAAAGAAGAAGTCGGAAGAGGATCGCTCCGTGGTGCTCACTGGTATAACCCCGGGCTAAATAGTGAGTGTCTATGGCAACTTTCGGCAGCCCCTCTGGCATTTTGCCAGAATCCACAGATTGCCAGTCCGGGCCTGAGGGTCGGGTGTGGGTCAATGGCAAGCACAGGAGACACTTATCACAAGTAATGTTACTATGCAGAGAGGTACAAGCTTTTTTATACTATGACCAGAGGTAAACAAGTTAGGGAGCACCTTGATGTAATATGGTGGCTTATCAAAACCCAACCTGTAGTGATGAAGCAACGTAGGGGATTCTTCACAGTGAGGTTGGGGAATGCACTGCCGGGTGATGTTGTGATGCTGATTCAGTTAATGACTATAAGAGGGACTTGGATGATTTCTTGGACAGACATAATACAAAGGCTATTGTGATACTAAACTCTATAGTTAGTATAGATATGGGGATATAGAATTTATGTGACAGTAGGGAGGGGTGTGTGTATGGGGCTGGGTTTTCATTTGGAGGGGTTGAACTTGATGAACTTTGTCTTTTTTCAACCCGATTTAACTATGTAACTATGATGGGCGAATTTGTCCCGTTTTGCTTTGGCATGAAATTCGGCATGGAATGCGAATTGTGATGCCGGCAACAATTCGTCTGTATCAAAATTGCCGGCGGCGGCGAAGTTGACGCCGGCATCAAAACCATCACCGGCATCAAAAGAAACTTTGATGCCGGCAAATTTTCACTGCAAATTTATATGCCGTAAATTTGCAACTGGCGAATAAATTTGCAAATCACTGCTGACCTGCACCCGCCCCGAACCCATCCTCCCTCCACCCGCGCCTGCCCGCACCCAACTTCCAGGCTCCTTTTATAGACCCGCGCCGACCCACCCCGCTGATAATGTCACAAAAGGGTTGGGGCGAGCAGGCGCGCGGCTATAAAACCGGAAGCCACAAACCGCCAGTTCAAGGGGGCGGGCGGGGAGAGCAGGAAGGAGAACTGTACCAGCAAATGGGGGTGCGAAGTGGGCCTAACCTTCCCAACACACGGGTATTAGGCCGGCCTGCACATCACCATTAAAACGAAATTTTACTTAGTGGCTTTAACTTGGAGTGCACCCATAACTTCGAGTTTTTCTTGAGCCAGACATCACTACTGGGTGCAACCGTGGGTAAGGGAGTATGCCGAGGCAAAGTGCACAAACGGAGGCCTACAATTAGAGTGGAATAACAACTCATTGAAAACTGAGAGGCATGCTGGGAGTTGTAGCAATGCAATTAACCCCTTGTGTATGACCCACAGAGTCAAGTGATTGCTGGGGCCCTTACCTTGCTTTTTCACCTCACTTTTCAGCAGCTTCTCCATGGCGCTCTCGTGGGACACATCTAGAGGCAGCTCCCCCTCACTATTCACAGACGCTACACTGGCCCCATTAGCGATCAGGTATCTGTACAGAGAGGGATGTGACTGTAATGTAGTGACTATTGTACAAACCTCTTCCACCAGCCAACGCAAGTCCTGCAACTCTGCAGCTTACACTTCAATTCATTGACCCACTTAGAAGTGATTAAAAGGCTTGTTCACCTTCCAAACACTTTTTTTTTTCAGTTGAGTTGTTTTCAGATTGTTGCCCCAGAAATAAAGACTTTTTTCAATGACTTTCCATCTTTTATTTTGTACTGGTTTCCCAAAATTTAAGTTTAAAGTTGGTGTCTCAGTCTGGCAACTCGGTGATCCAGGAGCTTCTGAAATGTTACAATTTGCTACAAAAAGTTGATACATTTAGGGGCAGATTTATCAAAGGTCGAGGTGAATTTTCGAATTTTGAGCTATTTTTTTTTGAACTTTGACTAGGGAATTGTCCAAATTCGATTCGAAAATTCGAAATTTATCATGTACAGTCTCTTTAAAAATTCAGCTTCGACCGCTCGCCATCTAAAACCTCCTAAAACCTATTTAGAGTCTATTGGTGGACCTTGAAAAATGAAAGTTTTTTTAGGGAAAAACTTCAAAACGAATTTCATCTAATGTACTATTCCTTTGATTCATACGATTTGAATTCAGCCGAATACGGACCTATTCGATCGAAAACAGACCTATTTATACCTTTAGTCGATACCTTTAGTCGATACATTTCTCAGTAGTATCTGTGGAACATTAGCAACTATTGTATCAATTCTAACAGCTGCCTTTAATGAAAACCCAGAGATTCTGCTCAGCAGGGACAGAGATAACAAAATGTATCAACTAAATGTATCCATTTAGAACAGTTGCAGGGTCGGCGACCCCACTCCCCGAGCTGCTTTAGAAGGTGAGAAGTTAAACTTTACACTTCAATATTAGAAAAACGAGCACAAATAGATAATGGAAAGTCATTGGAAAAAGTGTATTTCTGGGGAACTATCTGAAACAAAGTGAACTGGAAAAAGTGTCTGAAGGTGAACATCCCCTTAAAGAGCATTTGATTTTAGATGGGGTCCCCCATTTGAAAACTGGAAAGGGTCAGAAGAAGAAGGCAAATAATTAAAGACTAGAAAAAAGAAATAATAATAAAAAACAACTGACAGGTGGCCGTTCTAGAACATACTAAAAGTTAAATGTAAAGTGAACCACCACTTTAACTGCTGGAAGCAGATGTGTCAGGCCACACAGAGAGGAATGTTGGTGGGTCTGTAAGTAGAACTCACTGCGCAATACTGACGAAGCCGCAAGAAGCTGCCGCATGGAGAGGAGTCCACCCTTCATTATCTGGCTGGTTCACATTAGATCCATTCTCCACCAGAAATTGCACCATTTCCAAATTCTCATCAATGCAGGCCTAGGGGGAGGCAGGAGCGTTAGAAGCAGAGACATGGTGGAAGGAAGGTCACACCATATCATTAAGAGGAATTCCTCAGAACCTCAGAGGTCAAGCCTCGCCCTGATCAAAGTGGGTTTATGATGGGAACACTTTACTTTGCATTTGCAGACAAAACAAGAGACAAACATGGAGATGGGATGGAGGGAAACCGGCAGTTACAGTAGGAAATAAGTCACTGCTGGGGCCTTGGGTCATTGGCTACGGTCAGACTTGTGGGTAAATAGTGTGTCTGTAGGGAAGGGATACAGTGAAAATGCAGAGAAAGGAAAGGAGTGGGCACAAGCCAGTGATGAAGGAGAGTCAAGAGCTGAGCCTGGGTCTGGAGCTCCAGGAGCCGACTGCAGTTTGATAGAGGAATATAAACATCTCAAGCTACAAGAATAGGAGATAATCATTGATTGGGTTCAGAGGGCAGATCTGGGAGAAATAGGCAGTTTGTAGGGAATAGCTGGGCTTGGGTGGGACCTCCGGGATCAGGGAATAGCTGGCCTTGGGGCAGGAGCTCCGGGATTAGCAGACAGTTTTTCTAGGGCTTGGAATATGAGACTAAGGATCAGCACTCAGCAGAAGGTACTAGGGAATAACTGGACTTGGAATAAGAACTCTGGGATCAGCAGAAGGTACTAGGGAATAACTGGGATTGGAATGAAAACTCTGGGATCGGTAGAAGGTACTGGGGAATAACTGGACTTGGAATAAGAACTCTGGGATCAGCAGAAGGTACTAGGGAGTAACTGGGATTGGAATGAAAACTCTGGGATCAGTAGAAGGTACTAGGGAATAACTGGACTTGGAATAAGAACTCTGGGATCAATAGAAGGTACTAGGGAATAACTGGACTTGGAATAAAAACTCTGGGATCAAAAGAAGGTATTAGGAATAGCTGGGTTTAGAATATGAGATTAAGTTTTCTGTGGAATAGCTGCGCTTGGAATGTGAGACTAAGGATCAGCAGAAGGTTTGCTAGGAAATAGCTGGGCTTGGGAGCTGCAGGATCCGGACACAGATTTCTAGGGACTAGCTGGACTTGGAATAAAAACTCTGGGATCAGTAGAAGGTACTAGGGAATGGCTGGGATTGGAATGAAAACTCTGGGATCAGTAGAAGGTACTAGGGAATAACTGGGATTGGAATAAGAACTCTGGGATCAGTAGAAGGTACTAGGGAATGGCTGGGATTGGAATAAGAACTCTGGGATCACACTATGAGTGGATGGAAACAACTGCAGATTCCCGAACTGCAAACTGGAATTAGACCGATATCCCTGTTCTTATTTAATATATTTAGGGGGACTGTGTTTCATACTGGATCAGTAACACTAGTGTGTCCGGCCTGAACTACACATCCCAGCATGCAATGCAAACCAGAGAGTGGGATGTGAGTTCCAGTGTGGGGGGGTTAAAGCTTTTGGGGGATTTGGCAGCAGCAAGTGAAGAGATGAGGGAGAGGAGCCACTACAGACATTACGTCACTGGAGCCGGAGGGGCTGCTGGGAGTTGTAGTCACACGACTGGGAAACTTGAAATCGCTGATTTGTACCTGGTGCAGCGCCGTCAGTCCATCCACGTTGGTTCCGTTGATCGGGGCCCCGGCTGTGAGTAATTGTCCAACTTCGTCTCGGTCCCCGGCGGAACAAGCGGCCATAAACACCGCTCCCTGAGCGAAGCGGACTCGCGTGTGGCGGCGGCGGGAGGTTCCGGAAGGAGCCGAACATCTCTCCGTGTCCGATCCCATCCATCGGCTCAGCTGTTCCTTCCGCTTCACCTTCGCCGCGTCCGACCGGTGCCGATCATCCGCTGCCATCTTCCGAGTCGTGCCCGGACAGGAGGGGGGTGAGAGGCGGCAGCGAGGAAGGAGGGGACCGGGGGAGGAGCGTGACAGGGAGAGTTACCGTCAGGGGCGGGGCCAGGGGCGTGACTACTGAGGGAGCAGAAATGTCAAACTACTTTATTACACTTGTCTACAACACTCGAGCTCGAAATAGGGGCGGGCCGCAGGGTGGATGAACACTGTGTGACTTTGACTGAAGGCAGACCCCGCCCACATACACGCGTCATCACACAGAACTGGAAGGAGAGGCGGAGACTATTACATAATAGGATGATAGCAGCGGCTGAGCCCGCCTCTATCCACCTCTAGCCCCGCCTCTATCCACCTCCTCACAACTTGCTCCGACCACACCATGCAGATGAGACAGTGACAGGACTAGAGCGAGGCACAAAACGACGTTCCTAATTGGTCACTTCATCAAAGGTTTGACCAGCAATAACATTCATGGGCAGTTTTATCAAAGGTCGAAGTCATTACTTCCATTCATACGTTTAGATTTCTGCCAAATACGGACCATTCACCTGCAGAAAAAAACCTTTGATTTTTTTTTTTTTTTAAATAAATTGCGGTTGGTCTTTTTGAATTCGAATTTTGATGTTTTTTACATTTGAAATTGAAGTGAAAATTCAAATAAAAAAAAAATCGAATTTCCGGCTAATTTGTGTGCACTTCAACAAGGGAATAGTCCATATTCGATTTGAATTGGTAAAAAATTCGAATATCGAAAATTCATGTACTGTCTCTTTAAAACTTCGACTTTAACCATTCGCCATCTAATACCTGCCGAATTGCTGTTTTAGCCTATGGAGGACCTCTTAGAACCTATTTGGCGTCAATTGGTGGACTTTGAAAAATGTAAGGTTTTTTTTTTTAGTAAAAACGTAGAATCTAATTCGCTCAAATACGATGCTACTTACGATTAGAATTTGAACGAAAACAGCCTATTCTTTGAATGAATTTTGGTTGGTCTGTTTTTATTCGAATTTTGAAGTTTTTTTAAATTTGAAATTCAACCCTTGATAAATCTGCCCCTAAATGTAGGGAATAGATTCTCTCCTGCCCCCCCCCCCCCATACTTCCCTTTTAAAATAAAATAGGGGTTGAGACTTCTGGAGTGGGACTGTTCTGACCTGGCGCTGCCTTAAAGGAGAACTAAAGAAGTAGGTAGAAATGTTGTTCATGATGTTTTGTGCTTCTGTACCAGCCCAAGGCAACCACAGCCCTTTAGCAGTAATGATCTGTGTCTCCAAAGATGCCCCAGTAGCTCCCCATCTTCTTTTCTGCTGATTCACTGCACATGCTCTGTGCTGCTGTCACTTACTGAGCTTAGGGAGCCACTCACAATATACAGTACACATAGAATAGAAATGTCACAATATAAGGCTGATTAGTAATTAATACACATAATTACTACATGGCAGCACAGAAACCAGTGCAATTAGCATCAGAATTGAATAATCAGCAAACCTGTAGCATCAGCTTATATTACAGCCAGGGAAGCTCATTTTCTGCTGGATAATTAGTGACGAGCCCTAAGCTTAGCTTCTCAACAGCCAATCAGAGCCCACTGAGCATGTGAGTGTCACAGACACTTTCCAAGATGGTGACCCCCTGTGACAAGTTTGAAGTCCTGGATCATTGCTGCTATTGACAAGCTCAAACTTTAGCCTCGTGCAATAAGTTCACTATATAAAATAGGCCATTTTTAGCCACATTCATTTTTAGGGTTTAGTTCTCCTTAAATACATTTTGCATGTTTAAAATGGTGTGGATGTGCTCCTGCTACACATTATATGCTTGTCATTAATTAGGATGAGTTGAGGTGGGCTGGCCCAAATGTATTTCTGCGGGGGGGCCCTGTGAGTTGTAGTTACGCCATTGAGCAGGTCCATATGAGCAGGGGTGTGACAATCACTTGGCAGAAGAAGACAGATGTCACTGGCCCCTAATGGATCTCAGCTGTGAAACTGTAGAAGGGGAATGAGATTTGTGCAGGAGAGCGGGTCTTTCAGAAAGAGCAGAGTAATCAAATCCCCCCTAGACAGAGGAGCAGAGTTGTTATAGAGCAGGGCTGTGACATTTCTGGGGGGTGCAGAGTTGTGAAAACCCCCGGTGGAGCGATTAAAGAATGCAGGGATACACAGGCAGAATTTACTGTGATGACAAGTCCTGCTTGGTTTGAGAACTGCAATGGTTAAGCTGAGCTCATGAGAGGGGTTAGGATTTAAAAATAGGATCAGACACCTAGAGCAGAGTTTCGATGGAAACCAGTAATGCTATCTCTTCATTGGCTGATAGACAGGAGGGTGTGTTTATTAATCTGAGGATGAGAACTGAGAATGCTCATGAGCCAACAGCCAAAAGAAAATCCAGAGGGAAGGGGCTGAGTGGGTTAGAGGAGGAGAAGGATTTCTAAGTGATTAAGTGGATGCTGCAGCCTTACTATTAATCTTTGAACAACCAGAGTAGCAGGTATTTAGAGATTTCAAAGAGGCTCTTCAGTGATTACATTTTTGTGTGGGGGGTTTACATGTCCTTTAAAGTTTACATTTACTTCTAGTATGTTCTAGAATGGCTTATTGTAAGAAACTTTTCAATTAGCCTTCATTTTTTTTTTACTCTTTTCAGCTTTCAAATGGGTTGGGGGTCACTGACCCCATCTAAAAACAAATGTTCTTTAAGGCTTAGGGATGAACCGCATCCACTATTTTGGATTCAGCCGAATCCCCAAATCCTTCGAAAAATATTCGGCTGAATACTGAACCCGATTCCTAATTTGCATATGCGAAGGGGAAAAAAATGTCTTGTTTTCAGACAAAAAGTTGTGTCATTTCCCTCCTAAGCAAATTAGGGTTTGGATCAGTCGGGAAGAGGGATTTGGCCAAATCCTGCTGAAAAAGGCCGAAATCCCGGACCGAATCCAGGATTTGGTGCATCCCTAGTAAGGCTACAAATGTTTTGTTATTGCTACTTTTTATTCCTCATCTTTCTATTCAGGCCTCTCCTATTCACATTCCAGTCTCATTCAAATCAATGCATGGTTGCTAGGGGACTTTGGACTCTAGTAACCAGATTGCTTGTATTGCAAACTGCTGAATTAAAAGCTAAACAACTCAATAACCAAAAATAATAATAAAAAAAATAACCAATTTGTCTCAAAACATCACTCTCTACATCATACTAAAGTGCAGCCTCTTTCTTTCTCCTGACAACTTCCTTGACTACTTGGTGGTCAGACTGGTGGGAAACTGACCAGCAGGTGGCGCTGTTGTAACAAAACTCATTCATATTAACAGTACATGTATCCCTTAATATCTTGGAATAAAAACAAAATAAATAATGAATGTAAATGACAAAAGTGCCTAGAATAGCCCCCTCATCAATTTTACATTCACTTATTTTAAAGGTTTACTCATCCTTTAAGTGTAATGATGTGACACAAGTTTGGCAGGTAATCGGTGCCATATTTATAACAATTAGGACTTGTACAACGTAGTGAACTTCAGACCCAGTTCCCTGCAGTTTGAATGATGAGACGATGCCCAGTTTTCAGTTCCAGTCTAGTTTATTTCCTAAAACATCAGAAAATAACCTACTACATTTCCCCTTTTTTTTTCTTAGTTAAGAGGAATGGTAGGGTGGGCACTGCAACTTGACATCACTTGGAGCCCCCCAGTCACATGCCCAATGTCCTGTTGTCCCGCTGATGATACACTCTACATTCTAAGCAGAAGGCCCTTGTGGGTGGGACCTTATTACATAATGTTGTATTACAAAACCAAAACAAAAAAAAAAACACCCTATGGTTACAGGATTGCAGCAACAATAATAATGCAGCAGGGAAATGGGTTGAAGGGATAATCTGTACAGCCATATTTAACCTTTTGCTGGTGGAGGGACCTGCAAATTTTTTTTTGCCATCCCTCCCACTCCTCTGAAAGCAAAGGGTGCAAGTGCGTGTAGGGCATTAAAGCAAGATACACACCCCCTTGGCACGGACAGAATTAATAGAAGGCCAACCCCATGGAAGGCCAACTCCAACCCAACGGTGCTGGGGGAGCATCAACAAAGCCTATAGGAGGGGCTGGGGGGAGGGGGAGAAAAGCTTGAAATCTTCCGGACTTCCGGAACTCAGTGAATCCTCGTCAGTTCTTCAACTACCTTTATCAAGTCATCCACCGTGGTCTCCCTTTTCATCCCACTGCCGTCGTCGATCTGCAAAACGACAATACAGAATGTTTTCTTCACATACAAACGAAGAACGCGGGAGTAATGTCGCCCACCACGTCTTTCTCACCTGTAGATTCGCAATGACCTCCTGCATCTTTGGCCGGCTAATGTCCAGGAAGCTCTCGATCAGATCCCCATCTATGAATCCTGTGGCTGGTTCGGTCTTCCTCTCTGTGTGGAATGACCTCCAAGTGAAATTATAGGTCAAGGGAAAAAACATTACGCTGAAATGTTGCTGTGATTTCCAGACGGAGTGATCAATGGTCAGCGGAGGGGGCGGACAGGTGCTTTTTGGACAATCATAGCACAACTACGATCAGGTCGTACCGAGGGGTCTACCATCGGGTCGTACCGAGGGGTCTACCATCGGGTCGTACCGAGGGGTCTACCATCGGGTCGTACCGAGGGGTCTACCATCGGGTCGTACCGAGGGGTCTACCATCGGGTCGTACCGAGGGGTCTACCATCGGGTCGTACCGAGGGGTCTACCATCGGGTCGTACCGAGGGGTCTACCATCGGGTCGTACCGAGGGGTCTACCATCGGGTCGTACCGAGGGGTCTACCATCGGGTCGTACCGAGGGGTCTACCATCGGGTCGTACCGAGGGGTCTACCATCGGGTCGTACCGAGGGGTCTACCATCGGGTCGTACCGAGGGGGTCTACCATCGGGTCGTACCGAGGGGGTCTACCATCGGGTCGTACCGAGGGGTCTACCATCGGGTCGTACCGAGGGGGTCTACCATCGGGTCGTACCGAGGGGGTCTACCATCGGGTCGTACCGAGGGGGTCTACCATCGGGTCGTACCGAGGGGTCTACGATGGGGTCGTACCGAGGGGTCTACGATGGGGTCGTACAGAGGGGTCTAAAAATTGTTCAAGTGAAATCCATTCCACCATCCTCCAATAATAGTTCTATCCTGGACAAAGTTTATAATTGTTAAATGAGATACTGTCATGGGAAAATAATGAAGTCTGACATGGGGCTAGACATATTGTCAGTTTCCAGCTGCCCCCAGTCATGTGACTTGTGCTCTGATAAACTTCAGTCACTCTTTACTGCAAGTTGGAGTGATATCACCCCTTCTCCCACAGCAGCCTAACAATAGAACAATGGAAAGGTAACCAGATAGCAGCTCCCTAACACAAGATAACAGCTGCCTGGTAGATCTAAGAACAGCACTCAATAGTAAAATCCAGGTCCCACTGCGACACATTCAGTTACAATGAATAGGAGAAACAGCCTGCCAGAAAGCAGTTCCATCATAAAGTGCTGGCTCTTTCTGAAAGCACATGACCAGGCAAAATGACCTGAGATGCACCTACACACCAATATTACAACTAAATACACTTGCTGCTTCAGGAATGAAATTTTATATGGTAGAGTAAATTATTTGCAGTGTAAACTGTCATTTAGGAATAAAAACTGCACCATTAAAATCATGACAAAATGTTAGCAGAACTGGCCATTACACGGCCGCATAATAAAGGATATAATGAGTGTTCGATCTTGCCAACGCTTTTGATTACTTTGTTGAGTCTGTTCTGAACATCTAGAAGCAGATTGTACCAGCTCTCAGAAAGTGAAGTAACAAGACCTAAGAAAAAAACAAAAAAACAAAAACAGAGAGATGACAATTTACTGGACTTGTTACATTTGAGAATAAAGAAACGTGGCAGTTGTATGTTGGAGATCTTACCAATCATTCCATTAACTGTGCCAAAGAGTACAGAGCCCTGAGTAGGCGGGGAGGTCTCACCCAGATTCTGCATTACCAGGGAGCCATGACAGAAGACATTAACAAATTCACCCAGATGAAAGAGACCGACTTCTTGTAAATGCTGCCGCTCCTCATCAGTAGTAGCAGCACTAGTGATTAAGAAAAGTATAATTAATTAATTAGCCTGCAAATACTTTGCTGAATATGCTATTAAAACCCAGGGCTTACATTAGGAGCATTCATATTGCCCATAGTGATGAAAAACAAATTTGAATGTTACTGCATTACTTAGGTAGGGATGCACCGAATGCACTCTTTTGGATTCGGCCAAACCCTTTGCAAAAGATTCAGCCGAGTACCAAACTGAATTTGCATATGCAAACTAGGAATGGGAAACGATTATTTTTACTTCCTTGTTTTGTGACAAAAAGCCACATGATTTCCCTCCGTCTCTAATTTGCATATGCAAATTAGGATTCGGTTCGGCCAGGCAGAAAGATTCAGCCGAATCCTGGATTTGGTGCATCCCTACTTATAAGCAACCTTTTAATTACAAGGATCCCACTATACGGAACACCAAGCAAGGACCCCATTAAAGAGAAAATTAATTATAATGAACTTTCTCTATGGTTAAGTCATTGCAAATAGATCTGCAAGAAATAGCCAGTAACAAAAGAGCATGATATTATATAAATTATATAAACTGGGGTGTATACATTTTTGCAGCAGGTGATGATTGAGAAACTGATTGAGATTGAGTAACCTTATCAAAACTAACTATATACACTGCTCAAATACATCAATCACGCAGTTGTGCAGCCAGCAATAAGGCCATTTGTCACCTCTAAATTACACCCTTTACATCAATATCTATCATTATAATTACCTGTCTTTCTGACACACAAATAAATTGAAAGCATTCTCGGCTCCCAGGAAATTGTCGTCATCTAAAATCTCCACGGCGCTCATCCAGTTAGGATTGAAATCTCGTGCAATCTACAAGGAAACGAAGCTTGTTCACGGACCCAGATGGAACAAAAGTATACACAGCATAATTCCTTATAGGTTCAGTATAAAAACTAGATGAATAGATAAAATAATTTAAATATAGTTAGTAAGGCACAAATGTAATGTATAAAGGCTGGAGTGACTGGACGTGTAACATAAAAGAACACTACTTCCTGCTTTGCAGCTCTCTTGTTTTTCCCGATTGGTTACCAGGTAGTAGCCAATCGGTGACTTGAGGGGGGGGGGGCACATGGGTCATATCTGTTGCTTTTGAATCTGAGCTGAATGCGGAGGATCAATTGTAAACTCACTGAAAAGTTATGTCCCATGTGGCCCCCCCTTTCAAGTCGCGGACTAACTCAGCGTTAGAGAGCTGAAAAGCAGGAAGTGTTCTGGCTATTATGTTACACATCCAGTCACTCCAGCCTTTATACATTACATTTTTGACTAACTAACTATATAAGAATTTTTTTTTATTTTGCACAGCCTATTCACCCAGTTTTATTTTTACACTGAACTGTTCCTTTAATGCTGGATAAGATATGCACATCTGTTTTATCTCCAAGTTGAAAGCCTTTATTTATTGCTCCTGGTTCCTTCAGCTCTCCCTCCTATACCCACTTTATTCATCTTGTACTAAGCTTTAAATTACCCACTATTATTTTTTTTTACATGCCTTCGGCTAGACAATCTGGTTCAGTCCAACCCACTATGTCCCTTAAACCTCTCAGCCCTGTGTCTTGTTTCTTTGCAATCTCTACCTCCTCAAAGTTTCCTTCCATCGGTTTATAAGCCAACAGCAGCACTGAGCGCATCAAGTCTCCCACCAGGATAAAATCACCCTTCGTTTTCAGATAGAGAGCCATGATATTGTTGTAGTGGTTGCACTCTGTTCGCAATTCCTTTTCAGCAGTCCACTCGTAGAGTCGTACCTAGATGGGAAAAAACATGAAGTTACTGCTTAGATATATAAACCACATATGCATTTCTATAAAACAGAAATGTGTGACCCCTGCTTCCCCAGCTGCTGCTAATCTTCAATTCCCAGAATCTTCTCTTTTTATTATTACTAGGGATGCACCGAATCCAGGATTAGGCCTTTTTCAGCAGGATTCGGATTCGTCCGAATCCTTGTGCCTGGCCGAACCGAATGTAAATTAGGGGCGGGTAGGGAAATAAAATTTTTGTTCCACTTTTTCCTACCCATAATTTGCATATGCAAATTAGGATTTGGTTCAGTATTCAGCCAAATCTTTCACCAAGGATTCAGGGGATTTGGCCGAATCCCAAATAGTGGATACGGTGCATCATTAACACTCTTTTATACACCAGCTTATAAAATGCATTAATCATGCAAGATCATGGGGCAGACACAGCTCCACATGTGGTAACCAAAATCTAATATGTTGGTAAGTTTGATATTCCACTTAAATAGCATACAGCTTTACGTAAATAACAATGACCAAGTTTGATGAGGAAACTGACATTACCCAAGGGTCCTGCCCATACCAAGGTTACTAGTTGGACAGTCCCAAACAACAAGTTCTGGCCCTACTGTACTTTAGTTATCTCACCGTGCTGTTGATACTTGCTAGCAGCTTTCCATTAAATTCCACCATAGAGTAAACAGCTCCTTTCACCTCCTTTTCTGCAACGGTTTGCAGTTTTCCTGCACAAAAACACAGAACAATAAACGGAATCCCAACAGTTTCTTTTTAGGCAGGATCTTTTATGTGACCCATTTGATTATTCTAATGAAAAGGAAGAACAGCAATACTTGTCCTTGCCAGAAATTTAGTCTCCTTAATCTCACCGTCATTATACTGGAAAACGACGATCCTTCCCTGCTTTGGTTCAGCTTCATCTGGATACACCATGGCAGTCCCTACTACAAAGTAAGTGGTTGGATCCTTCCCCAGTTTACAGGAGACCAAGCTAAGGGTATACTCATTTTGCAGGAATTGATGTGTGTGCAGCACTGAGAAAGAAGCAGAGAATGAGTTTACGATCATTACAGAAGTCCCACAATTTTTTATACTGTGAATTTTAGTATCCCTCAAAACCTTGTTTTACCTTCAAATGTGTGCTGATCAATGATTAATAAATTGTGAACTTCAACCTCTTCCCCAAAAGAAGTTTCATGTGGAGATGTACTTCCAGAAAACAATTTACTGCAGCTCACACTGCTAGAGAGCGCCTGAAAACATGAAAAATTATCATCACAAACTGAAATCTATTTCTTAAAATAGCAAACAGATTTTTTTTATATTTAATTTTGAAATCTGGGGCTAAACATATTGTCAGTTTCCCAGCTGTCCTTGGTCATGTGCTCTGAAAAACTTCAGTCACTCTTTACTGCAAGTTGGACTGATATCACCCCCCTCCCCCAGCAGCCTAACAACAGAACAATGGGAAGGTAACCACGTAGCAGCTCCCTAACACAATATAACAGCTGTCTGGTAGATATAAGAACAGCACTCAATAGTAAAATCCAGGTCCCACTGAGACACATTCAGTTACATTGAGTAGGAGAAACAACAGCCTGCCAGAAAGCAGTTCCATCCTAAAGTGCTGGCTCTTTCTGAAATCACATGACCAGGCAAAATGACCTGAGATGCACCTACACACCAATATTATAACTAAATACACTTGCTGGTTCAGGAATGACATTTTATATTGTAGATTAAATTATTCGCAGTGTAAACAGTGTCATTTAGAAAAAAAAACTACACCATAAAATCATGACAGAATCCCTTTAACAGCTCCAAATGCTGTGAAGCAACTGGCACTTAGAAATGCAGACTGCCACCTTTCCAAGCAACTATATCCACCATCCCAAGTAGGGATGCACCAAATCCACTATTTTGGATTCGGCCGAACCCCCGAATCCTTCGTGAAAGATTCGGACGAATACTGAACCAAGTCCTAATTTGCATATGCAAATTAGGGGTGGGAAGGGAATATTTATTACTTCCTTGTTTTGTGACAAAAAGTCAAACGATTTCCCTTCCCGGCCCTAGGTTGCATATGCAAATTAGGATTTGGTTCGGCCGGGCAGAAGGATTCGGCAGAATCCGAATCCTGCTGAAAAAGGCAGAATCCTGAACCGAATCCTGGATTCAGTGCATTCCTACTCCCAAGCTACAGAGAGAGATTATTTGAGGCTCAAATTGCCCCATACCTGTGTTTCCAATAGACGCTGCAGTAAACAAAGACTGACCTGTGTGCTTGCACTAGGTCTGAGTGGGGAGCTACCCCCACTGGCATCCTGCACCTCAATACGGCTGGAAAGAACCCCAAAGCACTGCGAGACTTCCTGATAGCATATCTTTCTGCAATAAAAACAGAGAAACGTATTTAAAATGCTAGGCTTATAAGCGAATCATTTTGTCTGTGTTTCATCTATTTTTCCTAATCAAACACAAACCTGGGAGACTCAAACAAGGGCACTGTGCGGATATGTAGCTTCTGTATTTCATCGATGGTTCCAATAGTCAGGGTGCTATTATTGGCTAAGGCCAAGCTGTTGGAGAGAAGGTATATGGTTAGAAAAGGAGTAAATAATGTTCATTTGGAATAAGGTAGGAGTTAGCAGTAAAATGTCAGGAAAAGCTTTCTCCACAGCTTGGGGAATAATACATGTGTATTCTCTGTATTTGCCTGCCATTAAGTTTCTATAGGAAGAATTCACCTGTCAGGGTATCCCTCAGAGTTCAGGGGGCACATATAGTTGACCTCCTTTAAGTTGACATTCGAGAAGACCAGCTTGTGGTTGCTGCTGTAGATGACGGTAGGACGATCGGAGCAGGCAAACACATTAGTCGTCGACAGAGATCGGAAAGTCCTGAGTACCGTGGGCTGGGTCCCCAGAGTAACCTTTTTCCTATCGCTCAGAAGGCCTAATTGAAACAAAGGCAACAGTTGACTCTCGCATTTAGAGGAACATTTATCAAGGGTCGAAATTTGAATTCATTGCAAAAAAAATCCGGATGCACATCTGTTAGCTGAAGTTGTGTCAAGTGATTTATTAAGACGATATATACATCACAAAAAGACAAAGTTTCGGACACCTCCGGGCCATTTATCAAGTCTTCATTTTTTCGAAATTACTCTACTGACACCTATGCAAGGGAGGGGTCTTCTGGGTAAGCACCCTGCACTTACAACAAGTGTTAATTTTGGGATTGGGTTGAGCTGTCCATTTTCGTGTATTTCGAAATTAAAATCGGATTTTCAAAACTCGGACGGATTTAAGCGACCCGAAAACTCGAATCCAATTCAATAAAACTCGATTTGTTTTTTCACTGAAAAAACTGGAATGTCAGGAAGGTTGCAAATATCTCCAAATTGTATCCCTGGACCTCTGCCATTGGCTTAAACATTAATTCGGCACGTTTTAGGTTGCGAATAGTCTAATTCAAATTCTTGAAGGGCCAGAGAATGATAAATCCCAAAATTTGATTAAAAAAAAAAGTTTGGATAACTACCTAGTCGAATTTAACAGTTTTGACTATAAAAAAATTAGAATTTTCAATTTGAACCTTAAAGTAATTCAAAATAATTTTTTAAATTCAGTTGTTTTTAGATTGTTCAACAGAAAGATTTTTTTCAATTACTTTCCATTATTTGTTTTTTACTGTTTTTCCAATGTTCCTGGATGTCCCTGTTTGGTGTTTGAGTCTGGCAGCTCAGTAATTCAAGCGCAGACTCTAAACTGTCACAATGTCGCAACATTTAGTTGATACGTTTCTCAGAAGCATTTCTGGAGTATTATAGCAACTATTGTATCAATTCTAACAGCTGCCTTTAATGAAAACCAGAGATTCTGCTCTGCAGGGACAAAGATAAGAAATGTATCAACTAATGTATCAGTTAAGAACAGTTTACAGGGTCGGCGAAGGTGAGAAATGACACTTTACACTTCAATATAAGAAAAATACGGTGACACATAGAAAGTAATTGGAAAAAGTCGTTATTTCTGGTGATCTATCTGAAAACAACTAGTTAATTGAAGTTGAACAACACCTTTAATAAATCAGCACCTTAATGATTCCATGACTATGATGAAGGAACAGTGCAAGAGAGGTATTTACACACCTAATAAAAACATCCAACAGTTAACAGGGAGTTGGAAAATGTGTAACCAGTGATTTTAACTAGGGATGCACCGAATCCACTATTTTGGATTCGGCCAAACCCCCGAATCCTTCGTGAAAGATTCGGCCGAATACTGAACAGAATCCTAATTTGCATAGGCAAATTAGGGGTGGGAAGGGGAAATTTACTTCCTTGTTTTTGACCAAAAGTCACGCGATTTCTCTTTCCACCCTTAATTTGCCTATGCAAATTAGGATTCGGTTCAGCCGGGCAGGAGGATTCAGCTGAATCCTGTTGGAAAACGCTGAATCCTGGCAGAATTCCAAACCAAATCCTGGATTCGGTGCATCCTTAATTGTAACCTTATTACAAAAACAGCTTCAAATCAAAACGGACACAAATAACGAGACCCCTTTCAATGTGTAGGCAAAGCCACGAAGCTGATAACCAAACATTTTCTTCTCTCACCTGTGTCTGTGTTTAGACTGAAGTAGAAAAGGGCACCATCTCCAAGTGCACAAAGCAAGTAGTGACTGCTTTCGAATGAAGTCATGAGGATGGAACGTGGGATTATTTCTACAGTTAGTGGAAACATAGAGGAGGAACGGATAAGGACATGATCTATACAAATATGTACTTTTTATTATAAGGGATTATTTTCAATTCATGGAAGAATACATAGCTTTTATTACAGCTACATATTATTCATTTTGCAGCCAGAGCAAATATCTTACTTATGCTTAAATACTTAAAGGATAAGTAAACCTTTAAAATAAGTGAAGGAAGAATTGACGAGTGATATTTTGTCATTCACATTATTTTTGTTTTTATTTCAAGATATTAAGGGATACATGTGCTGTTAATATGAATGAATTTTGTTACAACAGCGCCACCTGCTGGTCAGTTTCCCACCAGTCTGACCACCAAGCAGTCAGGGAAGTTGTCAGGAGAAAGAAAGAGGCTCCTCTGATGTTCTTCTGCTTAGGAAAAATATTAGAAACCTCTCTCACATCTTTCCTAATTAGAAGAACATCAGCCTCTTTCTTTCTCCTGACAACTTCCCTGACTGCTTGGTGGTCAGACTGGTGGGAAACTGACCAGCAGGTGGCGCTGTTGTAACACAATTCATTCATATTAACAGCACATTTATCCCTTAATATCTAGGATTAAAAAGAAAATAAATAATGAATGTAAATTACAAAAGGGCCTAGAAGAGCACTCATCAATTTTACATTCACTTGTTTTAAAGGTTTACTTATCCTTAAAGAGATATAGCCCTTCTAATAACTCCCACTTTTGTGTTGATTGCCCTTCCCTCAGAGCCCATTCTGATTACCTCCACCCAGCATCTCCTTGTGCAAAAGCTGGAAGCCTGGAAGGCTCAGGATACGTGCAGAGATATCTGTCCATAGCCCTATGGCACAAAGAGAGGAAAGAGTATCGTTTCCTCCAAGAGGTGTGACATCTAGACAGGCCACCTCATGCTCCATTTCTGTGCAGCTGTGGGGCAGAAGAGTGACAGATTAGATCATATTAGATAGACAGATAGACAGACGGCAGTTGATGCAGTCTCCTTTGATCACCTGGTCTGACGCAGTTCCCCGGGGTGGATCTCCAAGTAATACAAAACTCTACCCACAGCGAGCAGCACCTGGCGACTATTGCAGGAGCAGACGCTAACCTTCCGACCCTGTGGTTCTTTCCATTCACTCACCAAGTTTTGTGGGTTTTGAGATACCAGCCGTACTGAGGCTGATGTGATCTAATAATAAAAATTAGGGAAAAGCGGATTCTTCAGAACTAATTTGTTTTTAATCAGCAATCAGATGACAAAAGGAAGGTTCCTTCTAATTACCTGAATAAGCTGCTGATGTGCAACATTCCCACAGAAAAAAGTTTGTTGATCATCAACAAAGCCAGCCAAGTCCGTTTCCTCGACCTCTTCTCCTGTAAGCGTTAGGACTCTAAAAGAGCATTATATAAGAACAATTACACTCCAGCTTACAGGCATACATTGATTTGAATGTTTCTTAAAGGAGAACTAAACCTTAGAAAAGAATAGGGCTAAAAATGATATATTTTATATAGTGAACTTATTGCACGAGGCTAAAGTTTGAGCTTGTCAATAGCAGCAATGATCCAGGACTTCAAACTTGTCACATGGGGTCACCATCTTGGAAAGTGTGTGACACTCACATGCTCAGTGGGCTCTGATTGGCTGTTGAGAAGCTAAGCTTAGGGCTCGTCACTAATTATCCAGCAGAAAATGAGCTTCCCTGGCTGTAATATAAGCTGATGCTACAGGTTTGCTGATTATTAAATTCTTGGTAAATCTCTTTTTATTAAGTTTTCAATATCAAAAAGTATCAGGGGTACAGAAGATGAAGAAGGGGGGGGATACAAAGAAAAAGACAAAAAGAAAGAAAAAGTTTTCCACACCTACAAGAAAATGTTTTTCAACAATATTTAACAGGATATTACATAAGCCGTTGTGTTACATGATAGATATGTAAATTGTAAGTTACTCATATAGTTGAACAAGATGTTTTTAATATTATCCACGAAATAAATAACAATATTGCTATACATTCATTTATTTCTTTCCATATGCTGATTATTAAATTCTGATGCTAATTGCACTGGTTTCTGTGCTGCCATGTAGTAACTATCTGTATTAATTACTAATCAGCCTTATATTGTGACATTTCTATTCTATGTGTACTGTATATTGTGAGTGGGTCCCTAAGCTCAGTAAGTGACAGCAGCACAGAGCATGTGCAGTGAATCAGCAGAAAAGAAGATGGGGAGCTACTGGGGCATCTTTGGAGACACAGATCTTTACTGCTAAAGGGCTGTGATTGCCTTGGGCTGGTACAGAAGCACAAAACATAATGTACAACACTTCTAGCAACTTCTTTAGTTTAACTTTCCTTGGCCATAAGAACCATTACACACCAACATATAATCAAGGTTTACTGCATGATGGGCTTTGTATATCAGCTGATGACCCACAGTCTAAAAATCACATTTTAGTACCTATGTTGGTAAACTGAATCAAATGAATTAGAAATAACACACAGTTTATCTTTTAAGCAAACTTCTAACCTTGTCTGTCCCACAAAAGACAAAACTAGAGTGTCATCTGTGTCACGATCAGCAGCAACTCTGAGAGGCCAAAGACCTGAGAAAGAACAGGAAACCATTAAAAAATATTAAAGGGGAACTATTGCGAAAATGAAAATTGTATATAAGCTTCATCATACTGAAATAAGAAACTTTCTAAATACAATTGATTAAATATTCTGCATTTCTTAAATAATTAAGTTTATCTTCAATATCCCGCTCTCAGCGCCTGTTTCTCTTCATTTAGCAGTTGGGTGTCAGATAGTAATTGACAGTTAGATCCAATATATATAGGGGGTTTCCTTTCCTAG
The DNA here is from genome assembly GCF_017654675.1 of Xenopus laevis. Taxonomy (NCBI): domain Eukaryota; kingdom Metazoa; phylum Chordata; class Amphibia; order Anura; family Pipidae; genus Xenopus; species Xenopus laevis. Next base: position 6,187,080 of record NC_054378.1, read on the forward strand.
CAGATGAGTTAGAGCTCACTCAAATAACGGATTCCAATACAAACACAATCTAACAAATCCTGCATGTAGAGAGACATGATGCCTGGTGATTTTAATAGAGTGAGCTCTAATACATAATTATAATAATACATCTTCTAGGCAAAATGTGCCCCCCTATAAGATATATTGGATCTAACTGTTAATGAATATCTGACACCCAACTCCTGCACGAAGACAGAATGAAGAGAAACAGATGCTGAGAGAGGGATAGTGAAGATAAATTTGATTATTTCGGAAAAGGTACGTCATTTTTAATTGATTATATTTAGAAAACGTCTTAATTCAGTATGCTCAAGCTTACTTTACATTTTAATGCACGATAGTTCCCCTTTAATTAATACTAATAAAAAAAAGAGAACTCTAGAAGAACTCCTTACCCATTACAAAAAAAAAAAAAAATCACATAGCAGTAGTTCCCGAACTGGGGGCTGGAGTAGTTGCAGTTGGGACTCAATCTAAATGCCAGTTATGGTGAGATACCCAATAGCTGTAACCTTGTTATGAGCTACTAAGGGTGGCCCTGACCAAATACTAGACCTCAAAGAAGGGCTTGAACCAAAAGGTCAGACCACTAGGGTTACAATCACAATTTCAGAAAAAGTTCTGGCTTTCTGTAGAATTGTGTCATCACCTTTTATCCCAGGAAGATCAATACTGGCATGTTCGTGGATCCCAATTCCGTTTCGGATAATTCTCAAAGAGCCCTCCTTAAAGGCTCCAGAGCAGGTCACTAACTGGTGGAGGAAAAAAGCAGACATCAAATGCTGGCTCAAAAACGGTACAGTAAAAATGAAAACAAAGGAAGTGTACTGCCAACCTGTCCCTGTCCTTGCCTCTCCAGATCCACAACACACATGTCTACAATGGGGCCCAAGTTTGTGAAAGTCTCCATGACAACAACATATGATCCCTGTTCATTGCTCTCTGTCGTAAGCTACACAAAAATAAAGAAAGTTACCGTTGGCATGAGGAAAAATGAGAGAGTAAGAGATTGAAAAAAATCAGAAAAAGAAGATAAATGGAATTTGTAGCACACTTACCTTCACTAGCTGGGAATCTCCAAGGCGGGAACCCACAAACACAACTCCATTGTCCAAATAAGTCAGACATTCAGCAATGGAAGTCTGGAGAAAAAAAAAAAAAAAAAAAAGGAGGATTACTGAGGTTAGAGAGAGGGTTATTGAGGATTCTGTTAAACATATGACATGCATTAATGGGTCATACACTGGCCAAAACTACTTTGTATCTGACCAGTTGTCCCAAGGGCTCAACTTATCGCAACAACTTAAATGGCCACCTTTCTATTATTCCATTTATTTGAGGGAATAATCTGGGCTATCAGACCTGTGGCTCTATTACATCCTCACATGCCAATGCATCTACAGATAATATATCCAGACCTGCCTAATTGATGACCTGACTAAGATCTAGGTCATAAACATATCAGTTTGGTTATTACGCACCACAACATACACCAACCATAATTTAACATTATGACGCTTTTCTCACCTCTCCTAGTAATTCCACACGCAGATCCTTCAGTGTGACACTTCCATCCATCTGCTCTTCTTTCTCCAACAAAAGCATAAACAGACGGCCCTCCATGTCACCCAGCAGATAACGTGAACCATTGACATCTACTCTGTTATGGCACACGATAGTGCTTTGCTGTGGAGACATAGCATATCAGATACTGTCACGGGGGAAAAAAATGTTTTTTTTTTCAAAATGCATCAGTTAATAGTGGTGCTCCAGCAGAATTCTGCACTGAAATCCATTTCTCAAAAGAGCAAACAGATTTTTTTATATTTCACTTTGAAATCTGACATGGGGCTAGACATATTGTCAGTTTCCCAGCTGCCCCCAGTCATGTGACTTGTGCTCTGATAAACTTCAGTCACTCTTTACTGCAAGTTGGAGTGATATCACCCCCTCCCTTCCCCCCCCCCCAGCAGCCTAACAACAGAACAATGGGAAGGTAACCAGATAGCAGCTCCCTAACACATAAGATAACAGCTGCCTGGTAGATCTAAGAACAGCACTCAATAGTACAATCCAAGTCCCACTGAGACACATTCAGTTACATTGAGAAGGAGAAACAACAGCCTGCCAGAAAGGAGTTCCATCCTAAAGTGCTGGCTCTTTCTGAAAGCACATGACCAGGCAAAATGACCGGAGATGCACCTACACACCAATATTACAACTAAAAAAAATTGCCTGCTGGTTCAGGAATAACATTTTATATAGTAAAGTGAATTATTTGCAGTGTAATTTAGAAATAAAAACGACATCATTAAAATCATGACATATACCAGTGCCCATATTATCCTCATATGAACAATCAGCTCCTTTGTTCAACCTGTGTAATGTTTCATCTGTACTATTATACACCAATATAAAACTCTTACCTTGATGATTGGAGGAGCTATTGCCAGGTATTTGTCTCCATTGTGGTAGGTAATGGACTCCTGGCCAATGATAATTGCACCTCCGAAAGGCTCTGGAACTAAAAAGTCATTATCATGAATAACCCTGCTGGTCTCTATAGAACCAATAACCCATGCACAGAATATTTCAAGGAGTGCCGCCAATAAACAATTAACTGCCATGGGTTAATCACAAAGTTTGCGTATTTACCTGCAATGACCATAGAGGCTTCTGCCTCTACATTTTCCTGTTTCCAGGGCCCCTTGCTGAACTCCTTCTCCCTCAGAGAAACCTCATATGTCTTGACATGTCTGCCTTGGGGGTCCTGATACACAAAGCATATAGTGGGGGCCTGGCAACTATATAGGAACTTAACATCGATGACATGCAACTCCTCCAAGCGAATGTTAAAGGCCTTTAGCTCTTTATTGTCCCGCTCTAATGGTATGACTTTAAATAGCCCATCATAAAGACGAAGACCAATCATTCTGCAGTCTGGGTCAATGATCCCAATAATTCCAGTTTCAGAAGGACGGCCAATGCGATCCTGAAAGAACAAGAGTGAAAGATAATTTAGGGCTTGAAAAGGAAAAGCTCAAAAGAAATATAATAATGAAAAGCAAGAACGAAGGTCCAAAGCTTGGCTAGGCCATATTACTGGGTTATGAAACCATTATATCTGATGAAGTGCAATAAACAAGGTTTAAGCTCATTCCAACCAATCACACGTACGATTACCTGTACATTGCCATGTGCACGAGTTATGATATCAATGCTGTCCCCGCTCTGTTTGTACTCCAGAATACAAGCATTGTATTTAGCCGTCAGTATAAACAGCAAGTCTTTACTTTCACCCTGCAATTAAGAACACAAGGATCACATATCACTGGTTACAACCCACCTTAATTATCGATTATAGGTCCAAAAATATTACATTAAAAAAAAAAAGGAAGTCCTGGTCATATTTGCAGCTCTACAGTTTGGTATATGAAAGGCTTGTCAGGATGATAAAAAAAGAGCATTAATAAAGTAAATATTAATAGCCAACAGCCAATCTGTAGCCAACATGATTGTAGTTTTTAATGCTTAGGCACTCAAGTATTTTTAGGTATTGTCTCTTAGATAATGTCTGTTGAAAGTGGCGTAACTAGATATTACTGGGCCCCCCAGCAAATTATTTTTCAGGCCCCCAAATGTCTAGAGGTTGACCTGTTTTACCAATATTTATTAAAATTGTATATGAATTAGGGCCTCATGGGGCCCCTATACCTCCTGGGCCCCCCTGCAGCCGCAGGGTCTGCTTCCTCTGTAGTTACACCCCTGTCTGTTGACAATACAGAGAGAGAGAGAGAGATAAAGTAGATAAGCAAAGTTGAAGCAATTAGCCCATAATGGCACCACTATAAATCGATATGCAATAATGGAATTATTAGTAAAAGTGGGGAGATATACTATCACCCCAGTCCATGGGTGCATAGCACATAGCAAAAGTCAAAAATTGTTGTGTCTCACAAAAATAATGAGAAAAATATAATTAAAAGTTCAATCCGTTTATTGGGACATACAGGAGACAGCCTGACGCGTTTTGTGCCTGTTGGGGCACTTAATCATAGGCTTAAATTAAAGGATAAGTAAACCTTTAAAATAAGTGAATGTAAAATTGATGAGTGTCATTCTAAGCCTGTTTGTCATTTATATTCATAATTTATTTATTTTTTATTCCAAGATATTAAGGGATACATGTGCTGTTAATATGAATGAATTTTGTTACAACAGCGCCACCTGCTGGTCAGTTTTCCACCAGTCTGACCAGCAAGTAGTCAAGGAAGTTGTCAGGAGAAAGAAAGAGGCTTCTCTGATGTTCTTCTGTTTAGGAATAAAATTAGAAACCTTTCTCACATCTTTTCTAAGCAAAAAAACATCAGAGCAGCCTCTTTCTTTCTCCTGACAACTTCCTTGACTACTTGCTGGTCAGACTGGTGGGAAACTGACCAGCAGGTGGCGCTGTTGTAACACAATTCATTCATATTAACAGCACATGTATCCCTTAATATCTTGGAATAAAAAGAAAATAAATAATGAATGTTATTGACAAAAGTGCTTAGAATAGCACTCTCATCCATTTTACATTCACTTGTTTTAAAGGTTTACTTATCCTTTAAAGCTCGTGAGACCACGATTTTCTCGGAATGATCGTACGAATTGACCATCAAAAGACCAATTTGCCAGGAAAACAAAGGGGAGCTGCTTGGCCCTGCAAACAAATATAGATTGCACTGGGACCGACAAAGATTTTTAACCTGGCCGAACAATTTCCTGACAGATGTCGGACGAAAAATCGTAAGATGAACGATCGTTCGAATCCCACTAACCGCACGATAATTTCGAAGTATTGGTCGGACTTCCCTAAAATCGGTCGTTCGGCAAGAAGAATCGTCGCGTCTATGGGGAGCTTAAGTCACCACCAAAGAGGCTCCCACAAGAAATGATCAGAAAGGTATCACCCAAAACAAGCAATGCCAACAAGATCCACCACAATAATGAGTACAAGGAAGTAAAACCCTTACCCAGCTGTAAAATAAGAGAGAACAAAGGATCCTAATAAATGATACAGTTATTGCTTAGTCATTCCATGATCACCCACCATTTGAGGCAAAGGACAGGATAAAAAATAAACAAAGTCCACCCAAGAGATAGATTATATATAATCCACATTCTCAGGGTTTAGGGCAGAGACACAAGCGGAGATTCAGTCGCCCGGTGAATAATTGCCTCTTCTTCGGGAGACTAATCTCCCCAAAATGCCTCCCGCCGGCTAGAATCTAAATCACCGGCGGGATGGCACTCGGAGCTCTTTGTTTTCCGAAGTCGTCCAAAGTTTTCTCGCGTGGCAACTTCAGAAAACGAATCGCTCTGAATGCCATCCCGTAGATTGTAGCCGGTGGGAAGACAATTTGGGGAGATTAGTCGCCTGAAGTAGAGGAGATTTGTCACCGGGCAACTAATCTACCCGAATCTCCACGTGTGTCTCTGCCCTTAAAGTGAAACAATAAGTTGTTTATTGGGTAGAGACTAATGTTTAGGCTTATCCTCCCTTTGTCAAAGTGGAGAAAACAATACAGACTTATAGGGGGAAATTCACAAAAGTGTCGGAAAAATAAGTAACCCAGAAGTGGCGGTCGACAAATTTGTAAAACGACTTACGAACTGCAAATTCACAAAGGCAGAGATCAGCTCTGAATGTCTCATTAGTCCGACAATGTCATATCTTTTTGTCGGACAGACGACATTTTACCGAGTTTTTTCAAACGACAATTTGACCGACATTTTCATTTTGGAGAGCCTAATGTGTCTGAAAAATTGTCGGCAAAACAAACGAGTTAATGAGCATTTCATAAAAATGAAGGGAAAAGAGGCACCGAAAAACCACGCCCACTTTTAACTACACTATTTCAAAGGTATCGTACAGGATACGGAAATTGTCGGGTAAATGCTCTGTGAATTTCTCGGTTGTTACTACGACACTTTCTACGACATTTCAAAGCCATTTTTTCCATAGTTTTAAAAACACGTAGTGGTGGGAAAGGTGTTAAAACTACAGCATCACACATCACTGGGGTGAGAGTATAAACAAAACATCAAAATCTTTCACAATGTATTATAAGGGGCTTCCCAATGTAGAGCTAAATCACATAGCACTTGTAAGGGTCTGGCCACACAAGCAGATTCGGGGAGATTAGTCGCCTCATCGACAAATCTCCTCTTCTTTGGGGGCGACAATCTCCCCAAAGTAAAGTCTAAAATTAAACAAACTCCATATTCCTCTTTTATAAATAAAGATGTCTCTAATATAGATATGGGGATCTGTTATCCCGAAAGGACAGGAATTGGGGGTTTTCGGTTAACGGATGCACCAAATCCACTATTTTGGATTCGGCCTAACCCTTCATGAAAGATTCGTCAGATTACTGAACCGAATCCTAATCTTCATTTGCAAATTAGGGGTGGGAAGGGGAAAACATTTTTTTTACTTCCTTATTTTGTGACCAAAAATTGCGCGATTTCCCTCTCTGCCCCTAATTTCCATATGCAAATAAGAATTCGTTCAGCCAGGCAGAAGGATTCAGCCAAAACCGAATCCAGCTGAAAAAGGGTGAATACCAAAACGAATCCTGGATTCGGTGCATCTCTAATCTACTAGAAAATCATGTAAATATTAAATAAACCCAATTGGTTGGTTTTGCTTCAAATAAGGATTCATTATATATTGGTGTGGATCAGGTACAAGGTAGTGTTATCACAGAGAAAAATTTGGGTAATAATGCAGTCTATGGGAGACGGCCTTTCCATAATTAGGAGCTTTCTGGATAACAGGTTTCTGGATAATGGATCCCATACCTGTATATAGAGAGTGTCTGCAAATTAGACTTTGCCTGTTAAGAGCCTCTCTTTCTCTTCAAGTCAATCCACCAGCTGAGCACCCAGGAGCCTGACACCTTCTATTGGGTGAATTAAAGCCAGATTGTATAAAATGAAAACTCTGAAAAAATTGTTAAGCTTTACACATTAAACCAACTAAGTTATCGTTTTGTGATAAATGAAAGACATACTGTATAACCACCCAAAAAGGGCTTTATTCTCTGCTCTGCTTTATCAAGGATGTCATGCATTTATATTTATTTGGATCTTCACAAATAAATATTAGTACTTTTGTTTAATGCCATGTCCCCTAAAACAAAGCCCTTGGAAAGTTTATCATCATCACTGTTGTAAGGCAGAAGAGAGAGAGATAGAGTGCTTCCTCTTTGCTACAAGAATTACAAGGGCCACATGTATCTTTTTTTTAAAGGTCTTTAAAGGGGATGTAAAGGCAAAAGATTGAAATCCAATTTTTACTTTCTTTAATGAAAAAGAAATATATCTCCAATATACATTCGTTAAAAAAATATCTAGAGTTTTTATAAGAAACGTGACTGTATGCAGTGAAATTCTCCCTTCATTTACTGCTGTGGATAGGAATTGTCAGACGGTCCCTAACTGCTCTGCAGGGAAACAATCATACTTATGAACAGCAGGGGGAGCCCCCGCCTTACTTCCCAGCCATGCAGAACTCAAGCAGCTTTGTTTGTTTCCCTGTAGAGCAGTCGGCAACTGTGTAGAGATTTGTAATGGATTTTATTTTTGCCTTTACATCCCCTTTACTGTTTCCAACTCCAGCTGCAGGACAAAGATCATGGAGCCAGATTTAAACAGATAAACTGGGATTCTATTTGGGGGATTATTTTGCTGCAGCCACTGGTTCTGCAGAGTTGGAGAAAGTTTGTATAAAACAATACAAAAACTATAAAATCCACATTAGATTACATGACAACACAGGACCCAGTGCATATTCTGATTATTAATCAGTCTTGCTGTATCGGCTTTAATTGCACTGGTTTCTGTGCTGCAATGTAGTAATTATCTGTATTAATTACTAATCAGCCTTATAAGCTCAGTAAGTGACAGCAGCACAGAGCATGTGCAGTGAATCAACAGAAAAGAAGATGGGGAGCTACTGGGGCATCTTTGGAGACACAGATCTTTACTGCTAAAGGGCTGTGGTTGCCTTGGGCAATGTACAATATTTCCAGCTAGATTCTTCTTTAAGCCCAGTAAAAGTAGTCTGGGTGCTGAATAATGTAATACAACAGCACCTGTAGGGGAGTTGCCCAACCTTGGGAGCAGCACCAGGGGCATCACACCAAAAAAAAAAACCAAAACAGCAAGGCTCCTTTACATGCCTACATGACAGAAGAAGAAGCAAACGTTATATATTACCTTAGGCCTGAAGAGCTCCATCACTGCGATTTTGCCATACATTCCAACCTCCTTGACAGGCCTCAGCCCTTCTGGTGTCACCACATAAATCTCTAGCCGGGTGTTTTTAGCGATCAGCAGATTCAGGTCATCCTCAGATGTAAAGTGCCCTAAGAATGAAAAATGAATATTGTTTTTTTTAGTTTACACTTCGAAAGCAATCAGACAAGGATAATGTGTAAAATGATAAAGTACAGTACAGGTTTGGGACCAGTTATCCAGAATGCTCGAGACCTGAGTTTTACCAGATAACAGATCTTTCCATCATTTGGATCTTCATACCTTAGAAAATCATGAAAACATTAAATATACCCTATAGGCTGGTTTTGCTTCCAATAAGAATTCATTATATCTTAGTTGGGATCAAGTACAGGCTGCTGTTTTATTATTATTACAGAGAAAACGGAAATCATTTTTTAAAAGTTTGGATTATGTAAAATGGAGTCTATGGTAGATGGCATTGTGTAAATCAGAGCTTTCTGGATAACGGGTTTCCGGATAACTGATCCCATTCCTGTACCCCAGATCCTTCACGAAAGATTTGGCCGAATAGAAAACATTTTTTACTTCCTTGTTTTGTGACAAAATGTCACAAGTTCCCTCCAATAATTTGCATATGCAAATTGCTAAACACCATCCAGCCCCTTCTTAAAGGAGAACTCAACCCCCAAATTAAGAAAAGTCCCTACCTGCTAACCTAGATAGTCCCCCCCTTCCTGCTTCTGAACCACACTTCCTTGTTTTGTGACAAAAAGTCACACAAGTTCCCTCCCCTAATTTGCATATGCAAATTAGGATTCAGTTCAGCTAGGCAGAAGGATTCGGTTGAATCCTGCTGAAAAAGGCTGAATCCCGAACCGAATCCTGGATTCTGTGTATCCATACTTATTAATCAATACATTTTTCAAAAAATTACTTGTGCAGGGAAAAAAACCCGGAAAACCACAAATTCTTCACATTATTGCACAAAACCCAGCATAGATCAGGATATCTTCCGGGCCTTCTCCCATTGACTTCTACATGATCTCAGCAGGTCTGAGTTGGAGTACTTTTTTTATTCGGACTTTAAACTAAACTAAAAATTTGGATTTTATATTAAAAAAAAAACAAAACTTGGATTTTTTGGCATTCAGAATTATAAATAATAATAATAATCCCCTAAATTGCACAGGTGGGTTGACTGCTTCACATCCACTACTGTGATGTCTGAGGAGTAGAATGTGCACTCTAAGGGCAGGTTTATCAAGGTTCGAATTGAAAATTCTAAATTTGAATTTAAGGTTTTTTTAAGGTCAAAACTGTCAAATTCGACTAGGGAATTATTCAAATTCCCTTGAAGTTTTTTTTTTTAAAAAAAACACGAATTCGATTTTCGAGATTTGTCATACTCTGGCCCTTTAAGAACTCAAATTAGACTATTCGCCACCTAAAACCTGCTGAATTGCTGTTTAAGTCTATGGAAGAGGTCCAGATATCAATGTTTGCAGCCTCCCTGACATTCGAGTTTTTTCCAGAGAAAGTTTTTCTTCTTTAATTTGAATCGAATTCGATAAGAACAATTCTATTAATCAGTTTTAAAAAAATGTGATTTGATATATACATTTCGATTGGTCGAATTTTGGGTTCATGGGATTTTTAAAAAACTAATGTATTCGAAATTTGACCCCTGATAGATGTGCCTCTAAGCTGATCTGGTTATGAACAATTCTATTAATCAGTTTAAAAAATGTGATTTTATTTATACATTTCGATTGGTCGAATTTCGGGTTCATGGGAGTTATAAAAAACGAATGAATTCGAAATTTGACCCCCTGATAAATGTGCCTCTAATCTGATCTGGTTATGTACCAGCCAATTCCACCAATCCGTGGCATTTTCAAGTATCCCGTGCAGCTGAAGGGAAACTTTGCCAGTGCATCATTTATAAAACAGGGTTTAGCGCTCATTTAATACGATAAGGATATCCGAAATTGCCATATGATGTCAAGAACCTGCACCAAAGACTTGGCCTGTAGACTTGTGTTCTATATGATCATGGAATGTCTCAGCAAATTTATATTATCCTTAAACATTTTAATTTTGAAATCGAGCACATTACTAAGTTAATTTCACTCTGCCTCTTTAAGCAACACGTACATTATTGGGGCTTGAAATGGAATTTTGGGAAAGTTTTTCTAAGCTGCTAAATGGCCATAAACTGAAATTCTTTTTCTGAATATGACTATGAAGATTCCCATTTATCCAGGTCATGGTATATCTTATATAGGTAATCGAAGAAACAACTGGACTTGCTGAGTAATCATTGAAGACTACTTTCACTACTACAGCTTCTTCACTTCAACTGACTGGTGTGGGAAGTTTTTTTTTTTTTTGGCTATGGAGCAAGTGCTGCAAAATGTCCAAGGCTGTAATTGGAGAAGATTCCCCTGGAAGTACAGGAATGTTGTGGGGAGAGTAATATAGTAAGTTAGGTTGAAAAAAAAGACACACTTCCATCAAGTTCAACCTTTTAACTTTTTTTTAACCTGCCTAACTGCCAGTTGATCCAAAGAAAAAACCCATCTGAAGCCTCTCCAATTTGCCTCAGAGGGGAAAAAATTCCTTCCTGACTCCAAAATGGCAATGAGACCAGTCCCTGGATCAACTTGTTCTATGAGCTAGCTCCCATATCCCTGTATTCCCTCACTTCCTAAACACCATCCAACCCCTTCTTAAAGGAGAACTCAACCCCCAAACCTACCCCCTACCTACTAGATAGTTCCCCCCCCTTCCTGCTTCCGCACCGCATACTTCAATAGGCCCGAAAAGGTGCCTAAAATTTTCTCATCTATCAATGCAGAGTAAGTGCAGTGGAGCTTTTATGGGGGGGGGGGGGCAGACACCACTTGTGTGTTTGTGTGGGGGTTACTTTTTTTTAGCGCTGATGTTTGTGTGGTCTTTTAAATGTGGTGTGGAGAGGGTGGGATCTGGGGTGGCCACTACACAGGGGGCGCTGAAAATTGTTGTACGGGGCCCCGTTATTTCTAATGGCGGCCCAGGCTGTAGGTTAGACTTTTTCAATGTATATGATTCATGTGATTTAGTTGTATAATCACATTTACTCTACAGTGCTACGCAATATGTTGGCGCTATATATATACATGTTAATAATAATGTACAGTTAAACAGCTGATGTACGGTCTAAAACCCCCTTTGTAGTTGCACCTACCTTTTGCCAGACCAAGGTGCTCCTCTGTCACGTGGGGGAGCAAGCATCTGTACTTACTGTACTACTACTGCAGGGTTGCCAGGTTGGCGGGTTTCCAGCCAAAATGGGCTACTAATTTAAAGCCCAGGCGGGTTTTGAAAGTTCAAACTAGCCAAGGTACGGATTTGGGCTACTTTTTGGGCCTTTGGCTGGTTTGTACATTGGAGACCAGCCCCAACGTCCCAAACTTGCTTCTCCCAATGCATGTTGGGTAATGTAGTTTTTGTTTAACAATTACCCGACTGCCACGTTGAATGTAAGACTACAATACCCAGCATGCAACGGCACTGACTTGTGTAGAAGTCAGGGAGTTACCAGATTTTGGGCTCACTATTCTCGCATGACTTTCCTCAATTTCTTGCTGGCCACCAAGAGATTGAATTGTTTTACCAATATTTATTAACATTGTATATGTATTAGGCCTTATGGGGGGCCCCCCCTATATCTCCTGGGCCCCCCTCTGTAGTTACCTCTGGTGACGGGGCAAATGTTTCCCATTTTGCTTCAGGGAAAACAATGTGGAAATAAGTGAAAAGCCGCATTTTCACGTATATTCATTTATTTTGTAGCCTGTTTGTCACTGCACATCTTGGGCTATATTTGGGCAAGTGTTGAAGTGCCTCTTGGCTAGTTTTGGGCTGGTTCTGTAGGGGTCTTTGAAAAGGAGACCTGGCAACTCCTGTTTATCTCGTAGGCTGCTCATGTACAAACACAGTCCTGCTCATTTAGTAACACTGGGCCCAATTGCAGTGATCAGATTTCCATAGGGAGCTGCAAGAAGGAATAATGAAAGCCCCACTCTGATTGGTTGTTGCCCATGTGCTACTCTGGCGCCACAGGTTCTTCCAAATGCCACTCTCACCCCTCACAGGCTTTGTTACCTCAAACCATTCACTGCCAGAGATAAACCAGACACAAACCCCATGGATATACAACAGCCTGGCTACACACAGCATTGCAGCGTCTCGGCATAAACTCATACCTGTCACACAGGCATTGACCGCTGTGGGTTTCTGAGCCGTCACCACATAGTTGTACGACATGGCTGCTATGAAGCGAATGCCTGTCGCAACGACTCCAGAAGCGACAGGCGGGAAAAGAAATGAAGACGGCGGACCAAGAGGCTACTTCCAAGCGACGATTAGGCCTCGGGTGACGTCACTCGCAAGTGACGCACGCCGTCATCGTCACGTGGTCTACTTGGAGGCTAGTTCCAAGTGGCGATTAGGCCTCGGGCGACGTCACTCGCACGTGATGCGATACGTCGCCGTCACGTGGTTTATTTTTTAAACCTAAACGCGGAAGCGCAGTCAGTGCATCATCATTTGTGGGCTTATCGAGCTGTAAGCGAGTTGTGATATATGTGTATTTATTATTTATGTATTTAGCTGGATAATGTGTTGTTGAAAGCTTTAAAAGGTTTGTTTACTTTTACATGAACTGTCGGTATGATGTAGAGAGGGATATTCTGAGACAACTTGCCATTGGATTTCATTTTTTATTGTTTGTGTTTTTTGAGTGATTTAGCCTTTAATTCAGCAGCTCTGCAGTTTGCAATTTCAGCCGTCTGGTTGCTAGGGACCTAATGAGCCTAGTAACCAGGCATTGATTTGAATAAGAGGCTGGAGTGTGAATAGGAGAGGTTGCACATAGAAAGATAAGTAATTACAAGTAAATGCCTCCCAACATTTCACAACAAGAAAGTGGGATAAAAATAGTTGTTTTTTTGGCCATGCCCACTTGATGGCCACTCCCCCCTCAAAGACACACCTATTTTACAAAAACACACCCCTTTCGCTTGGTTGGAATGGCAGCATCAGAGTAGAGTCCAGCAGCGGGTCGGGCACCTGGGGGTTACCCGCAAAAAAATCAGGCACCCTGCGGAATGAGGGGAGGATTTTCAGGTGCGTGTGTACCCTTGGGTCTGCTAAATTTCTTATCTTATGCAATATGAAGACATGTAATGCTGTAAAGTTCACAGAATGCAGGTTACACAGGCACAACATACTTTGATAAAAAGTTCTGCTTGGGCTGAGCACTGTAATGGTTAAGCTGAGCTCAGGAGAGGGGGTTAGGAGATCAGATGGCTAGAGTTGCTATGGGAACCAGTAATACCATCTCTTCATTGGCTGTTAGACTGGAGGGTGTGTTTAGTAATCTGAGCTGAGAAGAACTGAGCATGCTCATGAGCCATCAGCCAAAGTAAATTCCTGAGGGAGGGGGCAGAGTGGGTTAGAGGAGGAGAAGGATTTCTAAGTGATTAGGGAATACTGCAGCCTTACTGTTAAACCTTTTAACAACCAGAATGGTAGCTATCTAAACATTTCAAAGATGTTGTTCACTGATTACATTTTTGTGGGAAGGGTTTACATGTCCTTTAATTCACATGCAACACTCGCTGTGAAGACAGAAACTTATTGAGGTTTCAAACCCCAGTATGGGACTTCTCTGTGTGTTCCAGGTTCAGGGTTTCTGGGGCATCGGGCAGGATTAGAGAAACTGTCTGGTATTTAAAGTGGGGCAATCTCTCTAGGTAGGGACAGGGGAATGCCCTAAGACAAAGAAAACTATTTAAAGGGGTATTTTTAGTATGTTCTAGAATGGCTAATTCTAAGCAACATTTCAACTGGTCTTTATTATTTATTTTTTTATAGTTTTTTATTTTTTTATTTGCCTTTTTCTTCTGACTCATTCTTGCTTTCAAATGGGGGTCACTGACCCCATCTAAAAAACAAATGCCCTGTAAGGCTACTAATTTGTTTTTATTGCTACTTTTTATTACTCATCTTTCTATTCAGGCCTCTTATATTCATATTCCAGTCTCTTATTCAAATCGGTGTATGGTTGATAGGGTATTTTGGACCCTAGCAACAAGATAGCTGTGACTGCAAAACTGGAGAGCTGCTGAATAACTCAAAATCCACAAATAATAAAAAATGAAAACCAATTTAGCTCCGTTATTATACCGTTAGAAGTCAGCATATGTCGGCTGCAAATGATTTCCTCTTTGGAATTTGCAATTTTACTAACAGCCTCATGTTGTTTGTGTGTGGTTGTGATTGATGCACAAAGCAAACATCCTATTATTATTATTATTATTATCCTTTATTTATATGGCATCAATTCATTCCACAGGGCTTATGCCTCATTCACTCTAGTCCCTTCCCAAGTGGTACTTACAGTCTCGGGTCCCTATCGAAGATTCTTGAAATGATTTGAATAGATAGGATTTCAATGAGACGTTTCAGTATTTGTTACCAAACAACAAATATAGAGTATTCCATTATCGGGAAACCCGTTATCCAGAAAGCTCTGAATTACGGAAAGGCCATATCCCATAGACTCCATTATGAAATCATCCAAATTTTTTAAAATAATTTTATTTTTCTCTGTAGTAATAAAACAGTTGCTTGTACTTGTTCCAAACGATGATATAATTAATCCTTATTGGTAGCAGAACAAGACTATTGGGTTTATTTAATTTTTATATGATTTTCTAGTAGACTTAAAGAATGAAGATCCAAATTATGGAAAGATCCATTATCTGGAAAACCCCAGGTCCTGAGCATTCTGGATAACAGGTCCCATACCTGTTCAACATTAGTAAATGAAATGCCTTAGATTGTAAACTCTTTGGGGCAGGGAACCTTTTCCCAACGTCTAGTGTCTGTGTTTATTCTCACTGTTGAATTTATATTAATTGTATCATTATTTGTATATGTCTACCTTCATGACTTTTTATAGTAGTCTGACTGGTTGTGTTTTGCACAAATCCCAGTTGTAGGGTTGCCATCTTTTCCTTTCGGGGGAAAACAGGCAGGAGGTGGGACAGATGAGGTGGGGGAGGGGCTAGCCAGTGACATCAGGGGCGAGCTGGTGATGTCAAGGGGTGGAGCTGGTGACATTGGTGGGCGGGGCTGATGACATGGCGATTAGGTTTTCTATTTGCATTGTATTTGCCAAGTAAAATTGGTAATTGAAAACTCAAAATTTTACTAAGCAAAGTCTCTAAAATTATCACTTGGGCTAAAAGGGTCAGGGTGTCCACAAAAAAAACAAAGTAAACATATTTGCAAAAAGTTGGGACTTAACCCCCAACTATAAGCCCATGGGTAATATAAATTAATTAATTCTACACTGAAATACAATTCTCAAAAGAGCAAACAGATTTTTTTATATTCAATTTCGAAATCTGACATGGGGTGATACATAATGTCAGTTTCCCAGCTGTCCCAGTCATGTGACTTGTGCCAGCACTTTAGGATGGAATTACTTTCTGGCAGGCTGTTGTTTCTCCTACTTAATGTAACTGAATGTGTCTCAGTGGGACCTGTTGTAATTGTAATTTTTGGAAACAAACTTGCCGTGTTTTACCCACAAGTTGCCATGTTTTCCCCCCAGAATTGTAATTTTTGGAAACAATTTGCCATGTTTTTCCCCCAGAATTTTAATTTTTGTAAACAAGTTGCCATGTTTTCCCGCCAGAATTGTAATTTTTGGAAACAAGTTGCCATGTTTTCCACCCCAGAATTGTAATTTTTGGAAACAAGTTGCCATGTTTTACCCACAAGTTGCCATGTTTTCCCCCCCAGAATTGTAATTTTTGGAAACAAGTTGCCATGTTTTACCCACAAGTTGCCATATTTCCCCCCCAGAATTGTAATTTTTGGAAACAAGTTGGCATGTTTTACCCACAAGTTGCCATGTTTTTTTCACAGAATAGTAATTTTTGGAAACAAGTTGGCATATTTTACCCACAAGTTGCCATATTCCCCCCCCCCAGAATTGTAATTTTTGGAAACAAGTTGCCATGTTTTATCCTCAATTTGCCATATTTTTCCCCCAGAATTTGTTTGTCCGTCACAACTTGGACAACATGCATCAATATGGATGCAAATTAGCTTCTGATTATAGTAAATCAGCAGTGCTTGGCACCTATTGATGCAACTCGCTAACCACTACTTTTAGGCTGGTGGCGATTCCTTTTTCTCAAATCCTGCACATAATTCATCAGAACAGTCTGGATGTATCTACTCTATTTTCTTTTTTGTGTTGAATTAATATGAGGCTTTGCCTATATCTAGTTTTACTTTGTCTTCACTGATTGAGTTATACCATGGAACACCTTCAAATAATATAAGTAAGGTAGAAAGCCTGTTTATTGGAGCACCTACGAGTCAATGGTTCCTTCCTTGGCCAAAACCTGGTAGAGAAATGTAAAACTTAATTACTGTAAGACTAATTTACTGATTAACTTCATATATTCAGCTGTCCTTCATGTGGGCACGGGCAGTTATTTCCTAAAGGAAAATTACATACAATGTACGTCAATGGAAACAAGATGCTCGGGGAAAGTTTATCCAAAAGTCAGGAGTGTTTATTAAAACTTTTCAAGTCTATAAATAGCGAGAAGATGTGAACGAGAGTCTCGGCCCAATGAAGACCTTGGTTACTGGGAATAACAAGTCCTGAATGTTTGTGATTGAAAAGAATTAAAACTTTACAACTAAACTGTGCTTGGTCAAAGGGAACCTAGAAGAGATTATATAAAGTCCAGCAGAATAACGCACCAACACCAGATGCTAAATACTCACTCGCTTCATTTTAGGGTCAGGGCACAGAGGCAGATTCGGGAAGATTAGTCGCCCGGCGACTAATCTCCCCGAACTGCCTCCCCGCCGGGTAAAATGTAAATTGCCGGCAGGATGGCACTCGGAGCGATTCGCTTTCCAAAGTCGCCTCGTCAGCCGACTTTGGAAAAAGAATCGCAGTTGCGCTGAAAATGTCTTGTTGGCATGATTTCTGTTCAGTGTGATGTGTGCCCATAAAATCCGAATTTTTAGTTTAAAAAAAAAACTTTTTCGTGATTTATTATACCCGAGGATGGGAAAAAGTCAGAATCCGAAAATTCGGCATCTCGGACCAGCCGAGGTTGTATATAAGTCAATGGGAGAAGTCCCAAAAGATATCCTGATCTGCCCTGGGTTTCGCGCAATAAGCCAAACATTTTGTGGTTTTCGTGTGAAAAATTTGTACGATCCGAATTTTTGGACAATTTTTTATGATTTTTTTTTATCAAAATGTATTGATAAATAAGGGCAAATAACCTGTGCAGATTTGGTCGGAGTATATTTCAGAAAATTTTTGATTCATCTGCCCCTTAGTGTCTTTTTATCGCATATGGGGGATAAAGCATTATCATCCAAGACCACTTTCTCTCTACTTACGGCACATCGTTAACAAGGTGAAGAAACTTAAAGGAGAAGCAAGGCCAAACGTTAAAAAACCCCTATCCTACATAGACCCGCCTCCCCCCAGCCTAAGTGTTACTCGGGCAAATGCGCCTAACTTTTTACTTACCCCTCGGTGCAGATTCAGGCTCATTCTCTTTGGAATGAGACTGACAATTCTGCAATTTTCGCGAGTTTCGGCGCATGCACAGTTGTCGGGAAAAGGAAAAATGCTCCAACTGCACATGCGCCGCTCCGCCAGTCTCATTTTGAAGTGGCTGAAGATGGCGTCCATGAACTTCGATGCCTGAATCTGCATCGAGGGGTAAGTAAAAAGTTAGGGGCATTTGTCTGGGTTAACACTGGGGGGAGGAGGGTCTATGTAGGGTAGGGTTGTTTTTTTAACTTTTGGGCTTGCTTCTCCTTTAAGCTTAAGGCTAGGGCCAGACAGGAGCCTAAATGAGCCTAATGAAATCCACAGACAATTTCAGTCCCTGACCACTAGCAGACTCCTCTTCTGTGTTCGAGTCCAGAAGCCTTGTATCAACTCGGCAGATTTTGGCTCAAAATGCAAAGTCTTGTGTTTCTTCCATAAAATCTGTCATGTATGTTTGCACCGGAGCTGACGCAAGGCTGTGGTCAGGGACTAAAATTGACTTGCGGATTTTGGTCTTGTCTGGCTCTAGCGCAAAGCTGGGCATCTTTACTATCCCAAGGCAACCACAACCCTTTAGGAGGGAAGATCTGTGTCTCCAAATATGCCCCTAGTATCTCCTCATCTTTTCTGCTGATTCCCAGCATGTCCTCTGTGCTGCTGTCACTTGCCTGAGCTTAGGGACCAACTCACAATATATTTTATTTAGACAATAGAAAAGTCTATATCAAATGCTACTTGGTCATGAATTCAAATTTCTGATTACATGGCCGCTCAGAAACTGATGCATTCTGCATCGTAGGCCATGTTTAATTCCTAATACTAGTAGACCTCTGCAGTACAGATATGGAAGCCCCTGATAGAGGAACTTGGGGGATCTGATAGGTAACGTAAAAGCAGCGGGAAGTAATTTTATAAAGCTCATACAAAGACAATGTTATGATGCATTTAAAACAGTTTAATGTTGGCTTCAGCATAAGAAACTTTCTAAATACAAACAATTAAAAATTCTGTAGTGTTTCTTTAATCAAGTTTATTTTCACTATTGCTCTCTTAGCGTATGTTTCTTCTTTTTGTCTTCATTTAGGAGTTGGGTGTCAGATGAATGATCCAATATATCTTATAGGGGGCTCCTGTTGCCTAAAAGATGCTCTCTCTATTAAAATCACCAGAAATCCTGTCTCTCTACATGCAGAATTTGTTCTAAAGGCAGATATTTTCTTAGATTTTGTTTGTACTGGAATCAGTTTTTCTAATAATCAGTGAGCTCTAATACATCTGCTAGAAAAGGAAGCCCCCCATATAAGATTTTATTGGATCAATCACCCAACTGCTGCATGGAGACATAAAGAAGAGAAAAAGTTACTTGAGAGGAATAGTGAATATAAACTTGATTATTTCAGAAACAATACATTTTTAATTGATTGTATAGAGAAAGTTTCTTACTTTAGTATGAGGAAGCTTCTATTCAATTTTCATTTTCCCGATAGTTCCCCTTTAATTTTAGTAGCTCTTCAACAGCTACCCACACTGAGCACGTGCAGTATCACAGAGCCCAACATGATGATCTCCAGTGATTGGATCATTACCGTTATAGAGATGCTGAACAGTACTCGTGTAGTAAATTCAGTACAGGTATGGGACCTGTTATTCAGAATGCTCTGGACCTGGAGTTTTCCACATAACAGATCTTTCCTAATTAGGATCTTTATACTTTAGGTCTACTAGAAAATCATGTTTAAATAAACCCGATAGGCTGGTTTTGCTTCCAATAAGTATTGATTATAGTTTAGGTGGGATCAAGTACAAGGTATTGTTTTATTATTACAGAGAAATAATCAAAATAATAAAAATCTGGATTATTTGGATAAAACGGAGTCTATGGGAGACGGCCTTTCTGTAATTCGAAGCTTTCTGGATAACGGGTTTCCCCATACCTGTATATGAACGCTTGTGTCTAGTAGAATCAGCTCCTGTTCCATCAATAAGTGAGTGCCATTTGGAAAAACATTGGAACCAGGTCCCCACTGGTAATCTGTGGGTTCTGGCAAATCCAGAGGGGCTGCTGTAAGATACTATAGAGAGTCACTGTAGCAGGCTCTGTACTTAAAGGGATACTGTCATGGGAACATTTTTTTTTTTTTCAAAATGAATCAGTTAATAGTGCTGATCCAGCAGAATTCTGCACTGAAATCCATTTCTCAAAAGAGCAAACAGTTTTTTTTATATTCAATTTTGAAATCTGACATGGGGCTAGAGATATTGTCAATTTCCCAGCTGCCCCTGGTCATGCGACTTGTGCTCTGATAATTTTCAATCACTCTTTACTGCTGTACTGTAAGTTGGAGTGATATCAGCCCCTCCCCCCCCCAGCAGCCAAACAAAAGAACAATGGGAAGGTAAACAGATAACAGCTCCCTAACACAAGATAACAGCTGCCTGGTAGATCTAAGAACAGCACTCAATGGTAAAAACCCATGTCTTACCGAGACACATTCCGTTACATTGAGAAGGAAAAACAGCAGCCTGCCAGAAAGCATTTCTCTCCTAAAGTGCAGGCACAAGTCACATGACCAGGGGCAGCTGGGAAATTAACAATATGTCTAGCCCCATGTCAGATTTCAAAATTGAATATAAAAAATCTGTTTCCTCTTTTGAGAATGTATTTCAGTGCAGAATTCTGCTGGAGCAGCACTATTAACTGATGTGTTTTGAAAAAAACATGTTTTCCGATGACAGGATCCCTTTAAAATGCCAGGGCATATTTTGAATCCCAGTCAAAGTCTAAATGTAACACTTTCCTATGCTTCCCATGGTGCCACAATGATGGAGAATGTGGCAGGACATTAAAGCATTTTAGGGTTTACTTTATGTGCAGTCCAACAAGAGGAACACTGACAAAGGCATCTGTCGATCTTGAGGCTGAGCACCATATTTGACTAGCTCAAGAAAAGCCATTCAAAGCATGTAAACTCCATCTGAGTTTCCTGATCCACTGCCAAAATACTACTTTGTTATATTGTTCCCTTGGTCACTCATATTCCAATCTTTTTTAAGCCGACAGGCTCTTTGCTTATGCCTTCAACTAGGGTTGCCATCAGAAACTTTGGGGCCCAGCCCTCCATGAACACAAACACGGAATACCAACATTTTTGGCCATGGCTCTTGCTAGTAGACCAAAGCTACTAGGATAGAAACTCACCAATCATTTTACTGAAAATGGGGCGTGTAACTATGGAGGTAACAGGCTGGGGAGGCCCAGAACTATACGAGAACATACACATCTAGCACCAGTAACTATAGAGTTAACAGGCTGATGAGGTTCAGAACTAGACGAGGCCCGGAACTATACGAGAACATACACATCCAGCACCAGTAACTATAGAGGTAACAGGCTGGGGAGGCCCGGAACTATACGAGAACATACACATCCAACATCAGTAACTATAGAGGTAACAGGCTGGGGAGGCCCAAAACTATATGAGAACATACACATCCAGAACCAGTAACTATAGAGGTAACAGGAACTAGATGAGGCCCGGAACTATACGAGAACATACACATCCAGCACCAGTAACTATAGAGGTAACAGGCTGGGGAGGCCCGGAACTATACGAGAACATACACATCCAACATCAGTAACTATAGAGGTAACAGGCTGGGGAGGCCCAAAACTATATGAGAACATACACATCCAGAACCAGTAACTATAGAGGTAACAGGAACTAGATGAGGCCCGGAACTATACGAGAACATACACATCCAGTGCTACTCCCCAGCTTCACATAATTTTGTAAATACGAAAAATGGGATAAGACTAAAATTTTCTAGATAGCCGTCAGAAACTGCGTGTTGCTTACCTTTAGGCACTTTTTGGTCGTAGCATTCCTTGGGAACAGTGTCTCCTGACCTCTGATTGAAACCAATGGCAAGGTCATGAGACACTGTTCCCAAGGAATGTTACGTTTATACTATGACCAGAGGTAAACAGTTAGGGAGCACCGTATGGGGTTTACCTTGACGTGGTATGGTGGCACTTGCATATATATACTGAATTACTTGTGAGACAGGGGTCCAGAGAATGTGCATTGATTAATTGAACCAGTCAAACATGTTGTTCAGTAAACTGACCAAAATCCTCCATAGATGAATATTGGTCAGTAGCGAGAGGATGCCATACACAAAATGAAAATTGTACAGTTCATTCAATTTTGACAGTAGTTTAACCAGATTTTCCTTAGTTCTGAGAGATATTGTAGTGCTAGTGTTTTTAACTTTATCCTTTTTGGTCACTAGAGGCCTCTGCTCTACATAGCTATAGATAAAGTTAAACTTGTAGCTGAATTTTTATAAACACTAGTCAGGTACTTTGTAGATTTAGGATTAAAATCCAGCATGTACAGCGCTTACATCATTTTGAAATGCTTATATGTTGGGAGTTCAACAATTCAACAAATAGTAGAGGCACGGCTATGGATACACAAATAGTAGAGGCACGGCTAAGGGCACACAAATAGTAGAGGCACGGCTAAGGGCACACAAATAGTAGAGGCACGGCTATGGGCACACAAATAGTAGAGGCAAAGCTATGGGCACACAAATAGTAGAGGCAAAGCTATGGGCACACAAATAGTAGAGGCACGGCTATGGGCACACAAATAGTAGAGGCACGGCTATGGGCACACAAATAGTAGAGGCATAGCTATGGGCACACAAATAGTAGAGGCACGGCTATGGGCATCCATATAGCAAAAGGCACACAAATAGACGTGGCACAGCTATGGGCACATGAAGACAGGTGCAGATTTAATCTTCCTTTAGCCACTTAATCCATTGGATTTATAACAGAACATGTGCACAGATACACTAGATTCATTTTGGAGAACTGGAGATATGTTTGATATGTCCTGTATGTAAGAATTGCTAAATGGTAAATAATAAGTACAGCACCATGTTGAGGTTAGGACAGAGAGGGACACAAGTACTGTAGAGGGAGACAACCTACATATTATGTAACAATTGTTAAATGTTTTCAATATATACATAAGGGATGTCCACAAGCTGTTATTGAACTGCACGTTCCAGCACTCCATCGAAATCTAAAGGCTATAATCACTACACACACAAATACTCTACTCTCTCCTTATGTGTTTTTGTTTTTTGGCCGAAAAAGGATGCAAATTGACGTTTGATGCTCTTTGCACTTCCTTGCACTGGTGTGTCTGTCTCACCTCCTCTTATGAATTGGATGTGTTCCTATTGATGCAGGAGAATCCTGGAGCTACTAAATTACCATCACCTCAAAGGTAGTTCCAGGTTGTGTCAATACAGGCAGCACATTCACTGCTAAAGAAAGACGCACACATTCTGGAAATGACAACATAACAATTTATTGCACCAAACACTCTTGTGCCCTATAATTGTGTAGAAAACATACTACATTTTAGGTAAAAAAAAAATATATCTATGGTGAATTGCACAGGGGTGTTTTGTGGCCGCATCGCTAATGCGGAGAGCAAAATTGTACTCTCTGCACTAGCAGAGCCGAAATTCTGTTTTTGTGCTGCCCCTGCTAGCTTGCGGGCTGTTGCTACTGAGGCGAGTTGAGAAGCACCCCTGACTTTGCATTTACAGTTTGAGCCGCACCCCTGACTTTGCATTTACAGTTTGGGGCAGATTTATCAAGGGTCAAATTCAAAATGTAGAGTTTCTTTATGGACAAAACTGTCAAATTCGACTAGGGAATTATTCAAATTTGATTTGTTCGTTTAAAAAAAAAATCGAATTTGATTTGCATACTCTGGCCCTTTTAGAACTCGTATTCGACTATTCGCCACCTAAAACCTGCCAAATTGCCGTTTAAGTCAATGGGAGACGTCCAGGGAGCTGTTTGCCCGGTGGCAGATACTACTAAAAAAGTATATTATTATGAAAATGATTTATTTACATGAAGCAGGGTTTTACACATAAGCTGTTTTATCCAATATCTAGACCAGGGATCCCCAACCTTTTTTACCCGAGAGCCACATTCAAATGTAAAATAAGCTGGAGAGCAACACAAGCATGTAAAAAACTCCTGAAAGTTGCAGTTATGGGCTGTGATTGGCTATTGGTAGCCCCTATGTGGACTGGCAGCCTACAGGAGGCTCTGTTTCACAGTACATCTGGTTTTTATGCAACTAAAACTTGCCTCCAAACCCAAAAAATAATCACCTGCTTTGGGGCCACTGGGAGCAATATCCAAAGGGTTGGTGAGCAACATGTTACTCACGAGCTACTGGTTGGTTATCACTGATCTAGACTTACATTGTTCAGGGGGTATAGTTTTCCTTTAACAGAACAGTAGTTAAGTGCCAGTATAGCTGCTGCCAGGCCGGGGCTAATTACATTAATGAAACGGTTGTTTTGTACCTGTTAGTAAATATCATACCCTGTAGTTGTGCGGCTGCTATGGGCACAGTCACCAGCAGTTTATACCCTTTGCTGATATTAAACCTGGACTAGTAGTAGAGGTGTCAGTCCTATGACAAGGGTGTGCAGTCACATTTATTTGTAGGGAAAGTTACTTTGGGCCATTTTAATTAATTACCTGCCCTGAGCTTTATTGCCTCCCCCTTGGCATTTCCACAGTCACGTGAGCAGTTTCTCCTACTCTGGGCAAAGTATAAAGTCCCTTTACATAGAACCTCAGCTGCACTTCTAGTAGAGTCTACTACACTGCCAGGTAAATCCCTGTTACTGTGATATCCGTCCTGTATCCCTGCAGAATCCCTGTCGCTCCTGTGCTGGAAGCTGGGTCAGCACCTGTGTGTCCTTATTCACTCCCAATACAACATTGTACAGTCGCACTCCTTCCCTTGTGCATCCCACCTTGTGAGTTTGTTGTCAGTATACAGCGTATACAACACATGCCCCTCTTTGATACATGTTTTTTTCCATACAGGACCCACTGAGCAGAACGGGAGACCCTACAGCACATAATGGAGGTTTGTTACCTGTGATTGTGGAAGATCTTTCTCCAGTTTTATAGGTCGGGACAAAAGGGTAACTAACCCATAACAAACCATGGCTTCATTTTAATAGACATAGGGCTGTTGTACTATTCCCTGCAGTCCTCCGTCCCTCACCACTCAGTGCCCCATCAGTCATTACTACTGTGATCCTCCAGCATAGCCATTATTTTTGGGAATAAGAGATAATTTAGTTAATGCTGAAGTCTGGTTTAGAAAGAAAACAGATATGCACAGATATATCGGAATGACCAAGAAAGGGATCTGACTTGTGTCAGTACATTCAGAGTTAAAGAGAGGAGAGAAAGATATCCCTTCTTGGTCACCTAAACAATAAGGGCAAACGATAAGTCCCAAGTAACCCAAAATTTTATTTGAAGACGTGAGTTATTTCAGAACAGAGAGTGATACTTATCCCCTACTGTTATTTATGTATTGTGTTAAGCACTAACCAATTCACTCCAATAGCGTTCCTTACTCCCACCAAGTAAATAGTTAAATATAAAGTGCTAGTGCAAACATTTAATTAAATTAGACAGTAGCGTCACTTGAGGGGGGCGGGCCTGGTGCGTGACGCGCAGCGGGCCCCGCCCCCTCCGTTTGGGCGCATTTGCCCGTATTTGTCAGTGGAGCATGAGCTGGCGGGGGGCCCTGAGGGGGTGCGGGCCCTGGCCCGCTCACACCCCCTGCTCCCCCGGTAGTTCCGCCACTGAAATTAGATAATTAACCTCCGTTGAGGCTTCATTTAATTAAGTGTACCGAAAATCGTTAAGGTGGATCAGTGCTGGATTGATGCTTCATTCATGAAAAGATTAAGAATGTTAATGCTGAAGTCTATGAAATATATATTTAAAAGGGAACTATCGCGAAAATAAACATTTAATATAAGCTTCCTCATACTGAAGTTAGAAACTTAAGAAATAAAATCAATTAACAATTCTGCGTTGTTTCTGAAATAATCGCTAATTCACTATTCCTCCCTCAGCATCTGTTTCTCTTCATTCTGTCTTCATGCAGCAGTTGGGTGTCAGATATTCATTGACAGTTAGATCCAATATATCTTATAGGGGGGCTCCTTTCCTAATAGATGTATTAGAGCTCACTCAAATAACTGATTCCAGTACAAACAAAATCTAACAAAATATCTGCTTTTTGCACAAATTCTGCATGTAGAGAGACAGGATTTCTGGTGATTTTTAAAAGAGAAGGAAAAGCTTGCAGCTCTTGGGGTTGCCAAATGTTAGGCACCCCCAAGTGATTGTATTTACTCACCTGAAACCCCAGGCCGGTGCTCCTATCAGCAGAAACTGCACCAGCCCAGTGAGCACCACGGAGCGATCCTCTTCCTCCTTCTTCGGGCGGCTGCACATGCGCAGTAGAACGAAAAGCCGAACTTTAACTAAAAAGTCGGCTATTTCGTTCAACTGCGCATGCGTCTGCCCTGGGAAATTTGAAGACAGAAGAAGACGGAAGAGGATCGCTCTGTGGTGCTCACTGTTATAACCCTGGGCCGGTGCAGTTTTCTGCTGATAGGAGCACCAGCCCGGGGTTTAAGGTAAGTCAATACAATCATTTTTGCAATAATCCCCTTTAATAAAGTGTTGCCACAGAATCACGTTTATATTATAGATGAATAACTTTATTTATTTCAAAAACTTGCCCTTTACTATATCAATATGTTTCTTATTAATTTTCATGTTGTCCTATAAGTTAATGTCCTTTCTTTCCTCTCACTGTGCCCAGGTCAGTAAAAAGCTCTTGAACTCAGTCCCAGGCTGCGTGGATGATGCTCTCCAGGGCCTCGTATGCTGCTCTCCCGGACTCCGTTTGCTTCAGGGGCACCGAGTTATACTCCGGGCTGACTTAGAAGACGTCAAGGGAAAGGTGGCGCTGCTGTCTGGTGGGGGCTCTGGGCATGAGCCAGCCCATGCAGGTAATATTGAATACAGTAAGGATATAAACTCTTTTTTTTCAGCTTGCGGTAACCTTAAATTGTCTCTTGCAGGGTACGTTGGACGTGGAATGCTCACAGGAGCTATTGCTGGCCCGGTCTTTACCTCACCACCAGTGGGCAGCATTGTAGCAGCGATCCGAGCAGTGGCCGAAGCAGGAGCTGGTAAACGATCTATTGACACTTTCAGCCCAGAACTGTCCAGATTTCTGCTAATAGTGGCTAGGGTTGCCACCTACAGTCCTTCCTATATAATTAACTTTATTCCCTATTAATAGCATTGGGATCAACCATCATTTTTACCGACCAGGCCAGTAAAATACCGGCCACCCTAATAGTGGGCAACATTCAAAACAACAAATATTTGGGAGCTGAAACATATTAAATTGATGTCACACAAAGAAGTCTGTGGGGCTCATTTATAAACACTGGGCAGATTAACACCTGGGCAACCAATCAGATGATTGCTTTCACTGTTCAACTGGCTTAAATGAGAAGCAAAGGCATCGTACACTTGGGGGTGCTAAATGTTAGGCACCCCCAAGTGATTGTATTGACCTACCTGAAACCCCGGGCCGGTGCTCCTATCAGCAGAAAACTGCACCAGCCCGGGGTTATACCAGTAAACACCACGGATCGATCCTCTTCTTTCTTCAAATTTCTGGGGCAGACGCATGCGCAGTTGAAGAAATAGCGACTTTTTAGTTAAAATTCGGCTTTTCGTTCTACTGCACATGCGCAGCCGTGAGAAGAAGGAGGAAGAGGATTGCTCCGTGGTGCTCACTGGTACAACCCCGGCCAGTGCAGTTTTCTGCTGATAGGAGCACCAGCCCAGGGTTTCAGGTAAGTCAATGCAATCACTTGGGGTGCCTTAGTAAGCGGGCGGGAACAGCAGAAGAGATGGGCGGGTCAAACAGCAGAGACGGCCATGGGTCGTGAATGTTTTGCTAACGGCTGAAAGAGCAAGTATGCAACGGATTCTGAGCAAAACTCTTGGGGCGATTTTGGAGGGCCACAATTGTCTTGTGGGCTTCCAGTTACACAGCACTGCTTTAGGTTGTTGTTGTTGTTCAGTTGGGGTCTGTGGGCAGATGCAATCTATCATAAAGGTCCAGCATCTTGTAGCTCCCCATAGACTAGACCTTATGTATGACATCATTATTTTAACAGGAAGTGACCTATGAGACGTGGGTATGATAGATTCCACACCAAGGCAACTTCCTGCTATGAGTATTTATTCATAAATTGGTTTATCCTCACCTGTCAGATGGTCTGTCTTGATTCTCATTCTTCTGCTCCTTGGACAGAGGGTGTGCTGCTGATAGTGAAGAACTACACCGGTGACCGGCTGAATTTTGGGCTAGCGCTGGAGAGGGCACGGGGAGAGGGAACAAAGGTGGAGATGGTCATTATTGGAGACGACTGTGCTTTCTCCTTGCCCAAGAAGGCAGGCCGTCGTGGGTTGTGTGGAACTGTGCTTATCCATAAAGTAAGAGCTACAGTGTCACGTTCGTTCCTTTAAATGAAGCCACAGAGCATCATGGGAAACACAAGCAAAGACTGTAAAACAAATTCATGATGCCAGGCACATTAAACCATACATTAGGGGACAGATTTATCATGGGGCGAATTTTCTAATGGTCAAAACTGTCAAATTCGACTAGGGAGTTATTCAAATTTGACCCAAGTTTTTTTTTTAAAAAAAAAAATTCAAATTCGATTTTTCAAGATTTATCATACTCTGGCCCTTTAAGAATTCAAATTCAACTATTCGCCACCTAAAACCTGCCGGATTGTTCTTTGAGTCAATGGGAGAGGTGCAGGGATCAATTTGGAGTTGTTTGCAGCCTTCCTGGCATTCGAGTTTTTTTCGGAGAAGATTTCAAAATCTAATCTGATTTGAGTTTTCGGGTAGATTTTATTCATCCGAGTTTTAAAAATTCAATTTTTCTAATAAATTTGGAATTTAGGGTAGTTTTTAAAAACTCGCATTAATGTGCCTCTAGAAGTCAATGGTATCAAATGTACCAATATTCAGGGGGTCCCATCGTAGGAGACTAGGGATGCACCGAATCCAGGATTCGGTTCGGGATTTGGCCTTTTTCAGCAGGATTCGGATTCGGTTTGAATCCTTCTGCCCGGCCGAATCGAATGCAAATCCTAATTTGCATATGCAAATTAGTGGCGGGAAAGGAAATTGCGTCACTTTTTGTCACAAAACAAGGAAATAAATAATGTTTTCCCCTTCCCACCCCTAATTTGCGTTTGCAAATTCGGATTTGGTTCGATATTCAGCCGAATCTTTTCTGAAGGATTCGGGGGTTCGGCCGAATCCAAAATTGTGGATTCGGTGCATCCCTCTAGTAGACCAGCTAAACGTGGTGATTCCAGCAATAACATTGCACTAGTAATATACGACCAGGTCCTTCATTCCACAGAATGATTTTCCATGTTTTCAATCTGACATTTGTGTCCCGTGTAGATAGCAGGTGCTCTGGCTGAAGAGGGGAAAAGTCTGAACGAAATTCTTCATTTTGTACAATCTGCTGCCACCCGAATTGGTGAGAAGAAGCGAATCAGTAAGCGTCACATGATACATGCTGGCAGTTTTTTTAAACATGACACTTGGTACTTTTGTCTCCCCCCTTCAGGGACTCTTGGTGTCAGCCTGTCTCCATGCACTGTCCCCGGCTCAGGACCTACCTTTAAGCTTGCACCGGATGAGCTAGAGTTGGGACTGGGTGAGTTGAGAAATAATATCAGCAATCCAAAACTGCTAACATCTCAGAAACCACTAAAAATAGGAAACCAATATAAGCTGCAGGAGTGCTCAGAGAACTACTCTGAGTAATTTTACAGCAATTCATTTTTGGTGTTTAGATCCCATTAATGGTTATGCCTAGGGATGCACCAAATCCACTATTTTGGATTCGGCCGAACCCCCGAATACTTCACGAAATACTGAACCGAATCCTAATTTGCATATGCAAATTAGGGGTGGGAAGTGAAATCATTTTTTACTTCCTTGTTTTGTGACAAGTCACGCAATTACCCTCCTGGCCCCCTAATTTGCATATGCAAATTCGAATTCTGATACGGTTCGGACGGGCAGAAGGATTTGGCCGAATCTGAATCCTGCTGAAAAAGGTCGAATCCCGAATCCTGGATCCGGTGCATCCCTTGTTTTTCAGTGATGATTATTAACCATTTATTAGCGCTAGAATTAGAAGATTTCTAGATCAACGTGGCCCATTTCTGCTTAGCTCCGCTTGTTTGTCCTTCCCGCAGGCATCCATGGCGAGGCAGGCGTGCGCAGAGACAAGGTCAGCCTGAATGTTTTTGTTTTCCTAAACCCTGTTACGCAAAAACTTGCAACATTTATCGTATAAAAATGTGCCTTTTTATAATCTGCTTTAGAGGGAATATAACTATCTCTCATAGTGGGATATTCACTAAGATGTGTAATTGCGCCAGCGTCTGCTTCGCCGCACTTCGCCAGCACTCTGCAAATTCACTAAAATCCGAAGTTGCGCTCAGGGGTAGCATAAGGTTGCGAAGTTGCGCTAACGTTGATTCGCCAAGCAAAGCGAAGTTACGCTAGCGATGGTTAATTTGCATACGGCGCCAAATTCAAATTTCAATGGAAGTATTCGTAGCATCACTACACAAGCCTGGGAAACGTTCAAAACATCAAATAAAATTATTATTTGCCCTACACATGTGCCCACTGTATAGTTAAGGTGCCATGAGTCAGGAAATGTAGGGGGGAAGGAGGGGAGCCCCAAAAAATTTTTCAATCTTTTTCAGCCTATCACCCATAATAAAGAAAACACGCCAGCGTTTTTTGGGACTTAGAAAATTTTTTACTTTTTTTGAAGCAATCCCTATCTACTCTATTGCGCTTCGCCTGGTCGGAGGTGGTGAAGGAAGTCTGGCGTAAAAGGTAGCGTTCAGTACAATGCGCGCGTTAGTGAATTTGCGTAATTACGTCCGTTGCGCAAATTCGCCAGGCGTAAGGGTGCGAAGTAACACTAGTGAATTTACGCCAACGTTCGTTAGTGAATCTGCGAATTAAAGAAAATGCCCAACGCTAGCGAATTCATGCTAGCGGTTGGCGCTTCGGTGTTTAGTGAATTTGCCCTTAAGTGAGCAGCAAAAGATACTTGGAGAGACCAAGATACTTTGTATAACACACATAATATATACACACACACACATATATATATATATATATATATATATATATATATATATATATATATATATATATATATATACACACACAAACACACGTATGGGATGCGTTATCCAGAAACCAAATTATGTGAAGGCCGCCTCCCATAAATTCCATTTTATCCAAATAATTCACATTTTAAAAAAAGATTTCCTTTTTCTCTCTAATAATAAACCAGTACCTTGTACTTTATCCCAACTAACATTAACAGAATTAATCCTTATTGAAGGCTAAACAAGTCTATTGGGTTGGCTTCATGTTTTAATGATTTTTTAGTGGACTTGGGGTATGAAGATTCAAATTACAGAAAGATCCGTTATCTGAAATATGTATATATACATATATATTATTTTTGAACAGATGAAGTCCTCTGATGACGTTGTGAAAGTTATGATAGATCACATGACTGACCCCTCCAGCCAATCAAGGGTGGATTTAAGCTCAGGTTAGTATCCGTGTTTATTTCTATGGGTCCAGTCTTGTGAAGTCTCTTCTTGCAGTCGTCTAAAGCAACAAAGCCTTCATTATACCAGTGTTCAACACAAACTAAATAAATAGGGCTTGCATGAGAAATGTGCCTATAATTATAATTAAAAAAATATATATTTACCGTGATATGGAATATTGAATGGGAACTACACTTCCTACTATTAATTAATAGAGCAGTAAGTCTGGGTAACTTTACACCATAGTTTATATTGGGTTATAATACACAAAAGCTATGAATATCCTGTAAATGATATCCTTATAAACGGTGAGTTCTGATGTCATCAGTTATAAACGGTGAGTAGTGATGTCATTTCTGTCACATGACTCACTAAAATTTGTGTATTATAATAAATAAAGTTCCCCAGTTACAAAATATGAGGATATTAGAAGTTACCTCGGAGTTCCATGACCTGTATAAAAACACTCGGCCTCGTACTTTTATATGGTCATGAAACTCCTCGGTTACTTATAATATCCTTATATTTTACAAAAGGGGGGTACTTTATTCACTATATAATCTTATTAATCCATCATTAGTGATGGGCGAATTTGCGCCGTTTCGCTTCGCCGAAAAATTCGCGAATTTCGCGCGAAATTCGCGAAACGGCGAAAAATTCGCGAAACGGCCCCGGCGTCTCGTTTTTGACGCCGGCGCCCGTTTTTGACGCCGGCGCCCGTTTTTCCGACGCCGGCGCCCGTTTTTGGCGCCGGCGTCCGTTTTTCGAAAAAAAAATTTTGACGCCGGCGAATTTTTTGCGCGAATTTTCGCGGCCGTTTCGCGAATTTATTCGCTCGGCGCGAATCGCGCAAATTCGCCGCGAATTCGCGCCTGGCGAATAAATTCGCCCATCACTATCCATCATTTCTCCACTACATTTATCTAAAGTCTTGCTACACTGCGTAGCTGGCGTTATCTACTTTTCTTACTTTTTACTCAGTGATCACATGTGGATATATTATACTCTGCTCATCAATGTATGTATCAATGATCTATTGGCCTGGTTTATATTAATTGATAAAACTTCATGTAATAAGTTATTCCTATTGCAAAGACGTATTCCACATCTCCCTCTGTCCTCCTGGCATCAGATGATCAGCTCTGTATAAACAATCCCCTATAGTGTTGCCTTTTGTGCTTCAAGTTTACAGATATTTGTAGATTTTGGAGTGCTCAACCCATTTGTTATACAGGTATAGGATCCCTTATCCGGAAACCTGATATCCAGAAATGATGGAATGGCTGTCTCCCATAGGGGCAAATTCACTAAGATGCGAAGTTGCGCCAGGCGCAACTTCGGCAGGCGTAGTTTCGCCAGCGCTTTGCAAATTCACTAAAATCCGAAGTTGCGCACAGGGGTAGCGTAAGGTTGCGGAGTTGCGCTAGCGTTGTTTCGCTATATAAAGCGAAGTTGCGCTAGCGAAGGCTAATTTGCATACGGCGCGAAATTCAAATTTCAATGGAGGAACACGTATCTGCACTACAAATGCCTAGAAAACCTTCAAATCTGCAAATAAAAATTTTATTTTGCCCTACACATGTGCCCACTGTCTAGGTAAGTTGCCATGAGTCAGGAAATGTAGGGGGGGAGGAAGGGAGCCTCAAAAATTTTTCGATCTTTTTCAGCCTATCAGCCATCATGTAGAAAACACGCCAGCGGTTTTTGGGACTTAGGAAAAATTTTGACTTTTTTTGAAACAATCCCTATCTACTCTATTGCGCTTCGCCAGGTCTGAGGTGGCGAAGGAAGTCTAGCGTAAAAGGTAGCGTTCAGTACACTGCGCAAGTTAGTGAATTTGCGTAGCTTTGTCGCTAGCGAAGATTCGCCTGGTGTAAGGTTGCGAAGTAACACTAGCGAAACTACGCCAGCGTTCGTTAGTGAATTTGCGCAGTAGCGAAAATGCCAAATGCTAGCGAATTAACGCTAGCGTTCGGCGCTTCGCGCCTTAGTGAATTTGCCCCATAGACTCCATTTTATCCATATAATCCAAATTTTTAAAAATGATTTCCTTTTTCTGTGTAATAATAAAACAATACCTTGTACTTGATCCCAACTAAGATATAATTAATCCTTATTGGAAGCAAAACCATCTTAATGGGTTTATTTAATGTTTAAATGAATTTCTAGTAATCTTAAGGCATGAAGACCCAAATTACGGAAAGATCCGTTATCCGGAAAACCCCAGGTCCTGAGGATTCTGGATAACAGGTCCCATACCTGTACACCCTTAGGGTCAGGGCACACAGGCAGATTCAGGGAGATTCCGACGCCTCTTCTCCCCAAACTGCCTTACTGCCGCCTAAAATGTAAATCGCCGGCAGGGTGGCACTCGGAGCAATTCGTTTTCCGAAGTCGCCTGAACTTTCCTCATCAGACGACTTTGGAAAACGAATTGCTCTGAGTGCCACCCCGCCAGCGATTTACATTGAAGCCGGTGGGAAGGAAAGAGAGGCAGTTCGGGGAGATTAGTCGCCCCAAAGAAGAGATTTGTCGGCAGGCGACTAATCTCCCCGAATCTGCCTGTGACAGGTGCTTAATCTGGATGACCTTCATCTGCCCATCAGCTTTTGCATTCAATGTAGAAAAGAACCAGTAGAACCAGTGGAAAATAAGTTAATTTATTGTTTATTTAGCCCATGTACATACAAAATAAGGGCAACGTTTCAGGCCCCACTGGTCCCCTCAAGTGCTGCCTTTTTTGCTTCAAGTTTACAGATAAGGAGGAGTGTGTTATATATCAGTGGTTTAAATTAGACTGATCATTTGATTGTATTCCTTCTCTGAAGAACCACGTTTATAATGAAAGTACTTTCAGTTTACTATTTGTTTTTGTACTATTTAGTGCAAGAAATTAGAAAAGCCAAACGTTTTCATTTGCAGGTACAGGTATAGGATCCCTTATCTGGAAACCCGATATCCAGAATGCTCCGAATTACGGAATGGCCGTCTCCCATAGACTGCATTTTATCCAAATAATCCAAATTTTTAAAACTGATTACCTTTTTCTGTGTAATAATAAAACAGTCGCTTGTCCTTGATCCCAACTAAGATATAATTAATCCTTATTGGAAGCAAAACCAGCCTATTGGGTTTATTTAATGTTTATATGATTTTCTAGTAGACTTAAGGTATGAGGATCCTAATTATGGAAAGATCCATTATCTGGAAAACCCCAGGTCCCAAGCATTCTGGATAACAGGTCCAATACCTGTACCATGTGCAACACAAGCTCTCTCTCACTCTCTCTGGGGTATATTTATCAAAGAGTGAAGTTAGAGATCACTACAGTCCTTTAGAGTGAAATTCCGCCACTCTCCATTCATTTCTAGGGGAATTTTAAAAGAGTATTTATCAATGGGTGAAAGTGAAAGTTCACCCTTTGATAAATACGCCTTTCAAAATCCCATAGAAATGAATGGAGAGTGGCGGAATTTCACGCTAGAGGACTGTGGTGATCTCTAACACAGAGTCCCAATTTCTAAGTCCGACCGCGACCCACATATTTACCCACTTTCATCCGCTACCAGACCCAGACCCGCAACTGCCTTATCAGCAACCCGACCCTCAACCCGCCGACCTCCATCAAACAGGAAGTGATGTTGCTGCAAACCGGAAGTGACATCATCAAATGTGGGTGGGGATAGAAACATGTTTTGTAAAACTTTAAAAGGCGTAAAATATAGACAATATTACATAAGATAAGAAATTTAGAGGAGACCCGCGACCCGCAAGCTATACGGGCACCTGAAAATCCTCGCCTCATGCCGCAGGGTGCCCGTTCTTTCTAGCGGGTAACCCGCGGGTACACGACCCGCTGCAGGACTCTTCTCTAACTACACTCTTTGATAAATATACCTCTCGAAATTACCCTACTGACACTCCAAATGATTTGAAAATATTAATATACATTAAAAGAAAAATCTTTTTTTTAAGTAACTGTCACTTAAAGTTCCTAAACCGGACTGTTTTGCCAATCTGACCCTTCTCAACATGTCAGTTGGAGTTTCTAATGGTAACGAACTACTAAAGCTCAAATATGGCAGCCCCCTCATAGAGGAACATGGGGGCTCAGATGTGTAATGTAAAAGCATCTGCAAATACTTTTATGGCAAACACAATGTTATGATGTAAAAAAAGGTTTATTTTCTGGTGTCAGTATGTCACATATCTTATTGTCCTCGATGTCTTGTGATTAGGTGACACGGTGATCCTTGTTGTGAATAATCTGGGTGGTTTGTCGTGTCTGGAGCTACAGATTGTGGCTTCTTCAGCCGTACATTGCCTGGGTCAGTAGCAGTTTAACTAATCTTGCCTCGCACTAACTCTACCGCATTTCTTTTACTCTACCATTCTCTTCATCTCAGACTTTCCTTCTTTAAAAGCAACAAGGTGTTTTTTCTGCCCCTAATAATATGGTACATAATAATATATTACAGAGGGTCGGGGAGTGAAGATAGAGCGTGCAATGGTGGGGTCCTTCATGACAGCTTTGGAAATGAGTGGAGTCTCCCTCACTATAATGAAATGCACCCCGGAATTGCTGCATCTCTATGGTAATGATCTTTTATGTTCTAGCCCAGTGATCCCCAACCAGTAGCTCGTGAGCAACATGTTACTCTCCAACCCCTTGGATGTTGCTCCCAGTGGCCTCAAAGCAGGTGATTATTTTTGAAGGCAAGTTTTGGTTGTATAAAAACCTGCCAAACAGAGTCTCCTGTAGGCTACCAGTCCACATAGGGGCTACCAATAGCCAATCAGCATCCCTAGGGACTTTTTCATGTTTGTGTTGCTCCCCAACTCTTTTGACATCTGAATGTTGCTCATGGTTGAAAAAGGTTGGGGACCCCTGTTCTATACCATCGCACGCCATGACGGTTGCAGAGTATATCATTACATGTAGGGTCATGATTAACTTTAGGATCTTGTCTCTCAGATCGTGAAACCTCAGCTCCCGCTTGGCCTCGTATTTCTCATTTCCCGGTGACAGGCCAGACCCGGATCCTGCAGTGTGTTCCAGAAACCACCACATATGAGGAACCCAAAGCAGACAGTGAGTCCCATACATAGAAGTCGTTCCTCAGAAAACTATTTAGACCTTTGACCGGTTCTCAAACCAGTGTTAAAGAAGAATAAAATGAAGAATGACTAATAGCAGGATGTGAATAGTCTGGTTTCTTTATGGTCTCCTAAACGGCTATATTTTCTCATTTAAAGGAGAAACAAACCCCTCATTAAAAAAAACCCTACCCTACTTCCTGCTTTTCAGCTCTCTAACTCTGAGTTAGTCAGCAGCTTGAAGAAAAAAAAAAGCAAGTTATGTCCCATGTGGCCCCTCTCAAATCACTGATTGGTTACTGCCTGGTAACCAATCAGTGGAAAGCTAGAGAGCTGAAAAGCAGGAAGTAGTGTTCTGGCTATTATGTTACACATCCAGTCACTACAGTCTTTATACATTACATTTTTGCCTAACTAACTATATTAGATACATGGTTTATTTTGCACAGCCTATTTACCCCGTTTTTATTTTTATACTAAACAATTCCTTTACCGACTCTAATATTCTGGTAGAAATAGTCCCAGAAGAAGTAATAGGTGTAGTTGTAGATACAGGCACTTTCAGATAAGAAGGAGCGATGCACTGGTAACAGGGTTCATTGAGACCCATTTGGGGGTGACACCAGAGATCATACCCACATTGAATAAAAATGGCTTCCTGTATAATAAAAGCAAGTTTTCACACTGAGTCAGTATGTATTTAAACTGGAACAATTGTGAAAATAAAAATTCAATATAAGCTTCATCATACTGAAATAAGAAACTTTCTAAATACAGTCAATTACATTTCTGAAATAATCAAGTTTATCTTCACTATTCCTCTCTCAGCATCTGTTTCTCTTCATTCTGTCTTCATGCGGCAGTTGGGTGTCAGATATTCATTGACAGTTAGATCCAATATATCTTATAGGGGGGGGGGGCTCCTTTCCTAGCAGATATATTAGATCTCACTCAAATAACTGATTCCAGTACAAACAAAATCTAACAAAATAACTGCCTTTTGCACAAATTCTGCATGTAGAGAGACATGGGGGCAAATTCACTAAGATGCGAAGTTGCGCCAGGCGCAACTTCGCCGCACTTCGCCAGGCGTAGTTTCGCCAGGGCTCCGCAAATTCACTAAAATCCGAAGTTGCGCACAGGGGTAGCGTAAGGTTGCGAAGGCTAATTTGCATACGGCGCGAAATTCAAATTTCAATGGAGGAATACGTATCTGCACTACAAATGCCTAGAAAACCTTCAAATCTGCAAATAAAAATTTTATTTTGCCCTACACATGTGCCCACTGTCTAGGTAAGTTGCCATGAGTCAGGAAATGTAGGGGGGAGGAAGGGGAGCCCCAAAAAATTTTCGATCTTTTTCAGCCTATCAGCCATCATGTAGAAAACACGCCAGCGTTTTTTGGGACTTAGAAAAAATTTTGACTTTTTTTTTTAAACAATCCCTATCTACTCTATTGCGCTTCGCCAGGTCTGAGGTGACAAAGGAAGTCTAGCGTAAAAAGTAGCGTTCGCTACACTGCGCAAGTTAGTGAATTTGCGTAGTTACGTAGCTAGCGAAGATTCGCCTGGCGTAAGGTTGCGAAGTAACACTAGCGAAACTACGCCAGCGTTTGTTAGTGAATTTGCGCAGTAGCGAAAATGCCAAACGCTAGCGAATTAATACTAATACATCTTCTAGGCAAAAGAAGCCCCTCTATAAGATATATTGGATCTAACTGTCAATTAATATCTAACACCCAACCTCCTAGCAGATGTATTAGATCTCACTCAAATAACTGATTCCAGTACAAACAAAATAACTGCCTTTTGCACAAATCCTGCATGTAGAGAGACATGATGTCTGGTGAGTTTAATAGAGTGAGCTCTAATACATCTTCTAGGCAAAAGGAGCCCCCCTATAAGATATATTGGATCTAACTGTCAGTGAATATCTGACACCCAACTGCTGCATGAAGAGAGAATGAAGAGAAACAGATGCTGAGAGAGGAATAGTGAAGATAAACCTAATTATTTCAGAAACAATGCAGAATTTTTAAATTTATTGTATTTAGAAAACTTATTTCAGTATGATGAAGCTTATATTAAAGTATGCTTTTCGTGTGTTTCAGCCATGTCTGTGCAGGTTTACAGTCGTGTGTTGGGGTGTGTTTGTGCGGCACTATTAGCACTAGAGGAGGAACTTAATGATCTGGACCGTGCGGCTGGGGATGGAGATTGCGGAAGTACTCATGCCCGGGCAGCCCAAGGTCTGTGTTACCTCCTGAAGTTCTGATCATGAGTAATATTTAATAATGTGTTTAATTTCATTAAGGAATTTCCAATCTCTGCAGCCATTCAGAACTGGGTGAATTCACAGCAGATTCCCTCTAACCCTGCAAAGCTCCTCATGGCTCTGTCACAAGTTTTGTTGGAAAAAATGGGGGGTACCTCCGGAGCGGTGAGTGTAATGTGAATGATGCAGGCTCTGGAATGGGAACTCTTAAAGGACAAGGAAAGTTAAACTAAAGTAGTCTAGAAATGTTGTACGTTATGTTTTTGCTTCTGTACCAGCCCAAGGCAACCACAGCCCTTTAGCAGTAAAGATCTGTGTCACCAAAGATGCCCCAGTAGCTCCCCATCTTCTTTTCTGCTGATTCACTGCACATGCTCTGTGCTGCTGTCACTTACTGAGCTTAGGGAGCCACTCACAATATACAGTACACATAGAATAGAAATGTCACAATATAAGGCTGATTAGTAATTAATACACATAATTACTACATGGCAGCACAGAAACCAGTGCAATTAGCATCAGAATTGAATAATCAGCAAACCTGTAGCATCAGCTTATATTACAGCCAGGGAAGCTCATTTTCTGCTGGATAATTAGTGACGAGCCCTAAGCTTAGCTTCTCAACAGCCAATCAGAGCCCACTGAGCATGTGAGTGTCACAGACACTTTCCAAGATGGTGACCCCCTGTGACAAGTTTGAAGTCCTGGATCATTGCTGCTATTGACAAGCTCAAACTTTAGCCTCATGCAATAAGTTCACTATATAAAATATGCCATTTTTAGCCACATTCGTTTTTAGGATTTAGTTCTCCTTTAAGAGGCACATTTATCAAGGGTCGAATTTCGAATTCATGTGGCTTTTTTTTTTTAAACTTCCATAAACTCGAAATTCATTATTAAAATATAATTTTCTCAGCTCAGAAGAATTTAATCGACCCGAAAACGTTATGGTGTAGACAGCCACATGCCCTATGAGAGTCAGTTTGCTTTTGAGTTATTTGGATATCACACTGTAGAAGTGTCCCTCTCTATAATGATTAAGTTTCTATGCTTTTTCTTGCAGTTGTACAGTCTTTTTCTGATAGCAGCTGCCCGGCCCTTACAGAGTGCGTGTGGCCCGCAGGCCTGGGCATCGGCAATGGAGGACGGCATTGAAGCGATGAAG
Source organism: Xenopus laevis (assembly GCF_017654675.1). NCBI lineage: Eukaryota > Metazoa > Chordata > Amphibia > Anura > Pipidae > Xenopus > Xenopus laevis. Next base: position 6,227,210 of record NC_054378.1, read on the forward strand.
AGGTACATTTTGTAATGTCAGATATAAAAATAAGGAGTAAAAATCATAGCAGAGACGGAGGGTTAAGTTGACTGGGAAGCAGTTATTACTTATTGTTTTTTCTGGGGAAAACCATAAAGTTTAGAAACCGTAATACCTGCCAACAATCTCATTCTTAATCCTGATGAAGGGAGGATAAACCCCCCGAAACGTTGATCTTGTTGATGGTATAATAATAAAAAAAAAGAGGGGCCACACCCCCGACTGCAGAGAACAGTTTGTGTGTGCGGATCTGTGAATTTAGTACTGTTGCTAAGGGACCTTGCTGGGTCGACGGAGAACCAGCACCACCATTGCAGTAAAAGTGGATTTGCGGGAGTGCGGTAGATATAACACATTACTACAAGTGGAGCATGTGACATAATATTTCCTTTTTCTGTGTAATAATAGAACAGTAATTTGTACTTGATCCCAACTAAGATATAATTAATCCTTATTGGAAGCAAAACCAGCCTATTGCGTTTATTTAAAGGTAAACTTTACCCCCAAAATTAATAAATAACAGTTTATATCAAATTAAGTGTCATATTAAAGAATCTTACCAAACTGGAATATATATTTAAGTAAATATTGCCCTTTTACATCTCTTGCCTTGAACCACCATTTTGCGATGGTCTGTGTGCTGCCTCAGAGATCACCTGACCAGAAATACTGCAGCTCTAACTGTAACAGGAAGAGATCACCTGGCCAGAAATACTGCAGCTCTAACTGTAACAGGAAGAGATCACCTGACCAGAAATAATGCAGCTCTAACTGTAGCAGGAAGAGATCACCTGACCAGAAATACTGCAGCTCTAACTGTAACAGGAAGAGATCACCTGACCAGAAATAATGCAGCTCTAACTTTAACAGGAAGAGATCACCTGACCAGAAATACTGCAGCTCTATCTGTAACAGGAAGAAGTGTGGAAGCAAAGACAGAACTCTGTCTGTTAATTGGCTCATGTGACCTAACATGTATGGTTTGTTTGTGCGCACCATGAATCCTACAATCCCAGGGGGCAGCCCTTATTTTTTAAAATGGCAGTTTCTTATTTATGATTACCCAATGGCACATACTACTAAAATAAGTATATTATTATGAAAATGGTTTATTTACATGAAGCAGGGTTTTACATATAGCTGTTTTATGCAATATCTTTTTATAGAGACCTACATTATTCGGGGGTATAGTTTTCCTTTAATGTTTACATGATTTTCTAGTAGATGAAGAGACAAATTATGGAAAGATCCGTTATCTGGAAGACCCTAGGTCCCGAGCATTCTGGATAGCAGGTCCCATACCTGTACCTCACTTGATGTTATGATGTTTATCTAATGTTTGACTGATCTCATGATTATAAAATGTTATTTATGCAAATGGTAAGGGTTGCAATTGTTCTGGAAATAAATGAAGGAGAGGGGGATTACTGTACAGTGACTTTGTTTTGGCCACTTTTAGGTTTGGGGGTGCAGAGCCAGGAGACAGGACAATGGTAAGCAGTTTTCTGTTCCTAAGCACAAGTAAGCATGTCAGCATACCCCCCAACATTTTGGAAATATCATGTTAATTTTACAAAATTTGGCAGGTTATGAAAGTTTGAACACAATTCTGTGTTTTTTTCAGTCATTACAGTTTTGTTAATGAAGGTGAATTGCCCATTAAGCTGTGAGTCTAATGTCTCCCAAGGGACCTGTTATCTTATATTGTTAAAATTACTTAAAATTTACTTATCTCAAAAATTTTACAAAAGTATCTTGGTTGCACCTGGTGGCAGTTCTGGGCTCTCTGCCAAAAGCCAATTACGTTAGAAACTTTGTATCTTTTTCTGGCTGTTCAGTGCAGAGAAAGTCGGGACTTTTCAGTACAAATGGGACTGCAGGTTGAACTGTCAAAAGCGGGACTGTCCCGCTGAAAACAGGACAGTTGGGGGTGTCAGGTGTCCGAATTCATTGCTCTCTGATGATATGATTCATGTCTGATCTTCCCTAGCTGGATCCATTGTGTGCTGCTGCTGCTGTTCTTCAGTCTCTGCGGATTCCAGGCTGTGATTTAATGCAGATCGTAAGCTCTGCTGCACAGGTAACGTCTAGTGCCATACTCAAGTAGATAGGACGGAGCACAGTGTGGGTTTTTGTGCATATTCCTGTGCTTGTCTCTTGCAGAGAGCCATGGAGGCTGCAGAAAGCACACGACACATGATAGCGGGAGCAGGGAGAGCAAGTTATATTGGCTCCTCCTCCCTCAATCGTCCAGATCCAGGTGCCATTGCAGTAGCGGCAATTCTCAAGGCCATCAAGGAAGGCTTGGACCCGGGATTTGTCAGCAGCCCTTAGGAATCTGATGTCCATATTACGGCAGAGGCAAAATCAAGCAAAAATGCCCCACCGTCATGATTTTTATGGTATCGTTTTTTTCTAAATTACACTGCAAATAATTCACTCTACAATATAAAATTTCATTCCTGAACCAGCAAGTGTATTTAGTTGTAATATTGGTGTGTAGGTGCATCTCAGGTCATTTTGCCTGGTCATGTGCTTTCAGAAAGAGCCAGCACTTTAGGATGGAACTGCTTTCTGGCAGGCTGTTGTTTCTCCTTCTCAATGTAACTGTATGTGTCTCAGTGGGACCTGGATTTTACTATTGAGTGTTGTTCTTAGATCTACCAGGCAGCTGTTATCTTGTGTTAGGAAGCTGCTATCTGGTTAAATAAAATGATTAGCTGTGGTGTGTACCTCTACTTAGAGCATAGTCCAAAAATTAACGTAGATTACAAAAAATTTTTATTCCATTCAATCAAAGTCATTCACAGTAGTCCAAACCCAGGCAGACCCCCAGTCCAAGGGCCATATAATTAAGTGTAATCAACAAAAAAACAAAAGCGGCATAGACTTTCTGTTGGTTGAAAAAGGAGCCCAGATGATATAAAAAGTAGAAAATCTTTATTAGGACATATTCAAACCTGACACATTTCGTGCCAAGGGAGGTAACTTACTCATAGGGGCAGATTTACCTAGGGTCGAATATCGAGGGTTAATTAACCCTCGATATTCGACTGCCGAATGTAAATACTTCGAATATCGAAGATTTACCGTAATTAGTTCAATCGAACGGTTAAATCCTTCGAATCGAACGATTCAAAGGATTTTAATCCATCGATCAAACAATTTTTCTACGATCAGAAAATTGCTAGGAAGCCTATGGGGACCTTCCCCATAGGCTTACATTGCACCTCGGTAGGTTTTAGGTGGCGAAGTAGGGGGTCAAAGTTTTTTTTAAAGAGGCCGTACTTTGATTATCGAATGGTCGAATATTCGAACGAAGTCGTAGTTGAAGTAGCCAAAAAAAAACATTCGAAATTCGAAGTTTTTTTTCTTCTATTCCTTCACTCGAGCTAAGTAAATAGGCCCCATAGGCTCTACCAGGGAGCTGTTATCTTGTAATAGGGAGCTGCGATCTGGTTACCTTCCCATTGTTCTGTTGTTAGGCTGCTGGGGGGGGTAGGAGGGGGTGAGATCACTCCAACTTGCAGTGCACAAGTCACGTGACTGGGGGCAGCTGGGAAACTGACAATATGTCTAGCCTGAAGTCAGATTTCAAAATTAAATATAAAAAAAATCTGCTCTTTTGAGAAATGGATTTCAGTGCACAATTCTGTTGGAGCAGCTCTATTAACTATTAAAAATGTTTTCCCATGACAGTATTCCTTTAACTATTCGGCTGCTTCCAGACAGAAACAGGTCCATCCATGATCTCTCAAAAGTGAATGTTGCACTTGGAGGGTGAGCCAAAGTCCTGATAGGCTAAGGACAAGTGTAAACCATGCTCCAGCCATTGCAATTTGTCCTGCTCCCCATCAGCTACTGAGACATCAGGTTCAAATCACAAAAAAGATCACACTGCGATGTATCCTTCAAGCTGCCCCAGTTACATCTAGAGTTAAATCAGCCCCATAAAAGTTTTGATGATCCAAGTTGCCATACGTGTTTTCCAGTCCAGAATGTCTGACTTGTCATAACATAAATGTTTTTTCCTTTAATGTCCCCAAATCAGAGACACCTCTATCAGCACATATTGTATCTGTGTGACGTGTTTATACCTTTTGTGTGTCTTCCATTTAGACAGAATTAAGCAGTGGCCCGGGCTAAACAGAGAATAATGCAGTTCCAATGCATGGGGTAAAAGCCCTTTAAAAGCCAAATTAAGGGGAAAGCCAAACATAGGACATATTTGACTAAATTCTCCCAATAATGTATCACAAAACAAACTTTTCATCTTTTGACCCAAGTTCACGTTTCATTATTACAGAGTAGGTAGGTATTTTGGATTCGGCCGAACCCCCGAATCCTTTGTGAAAGATTCGGCCTAATACCGAACCCTAATTTACATATGCAAATTAGAGGTGGGAAGGGGAAAACATCTTTTACTTCCTTGTCACTCAATTTCTCTCCCGACCCCTAATTTACATATGCAAATTAGGATTCGGTTTGAATCCGAATCCCGTTGTAAAAAGCCGAATCGTAGCCGAATCCTGGATTCGGTGCCTCCCTCTTACAGAGATTTTCAAAATTTGGATAAAATTGAGTCTATGGGAGACGGCCTTTCTGTAATTCTGAGCTTTCTGGATAATGGGATAACGGATCAAATACCTGTATATCTGCAACGACAAAGACCAAATATTAGGAAGATAATAGAATTGGGAGGGGGGGCTTTGAACCCCTAAGATAACACTCCCTGAGGCTGCAGAATAGGAACAGGTGTCTTAAAGTGTTTTCGATTTTTAGAGCTTTTTTTAATTAATATGTTACATGTATGAACTCTTAAAGCATAGAATAATCACGTTTAAGGCCTTCACAGAATAGAACAAGTTTAATAGCTGAATATGAAGGCTTTTGCTGCTACAAAGGTTTAACAAACCAGTACCCTACATGAAAACAAACATTTAGAGGCCCGTTTATCAAAGGTCGAATTTCAAATTCATGTTATTTTTTTTGAATTCGAATAAACTCACAAATCGACTGGGAGATTATTTAAGAAAGAACTTCTTCGAATAATTCGCATCGTATTCAATTCGTAAGGAATCGAGTGTAACTCGAATGTCAGGAAGGCTATTAACATCTCCAAATGGCTCAACGGACCACTGCCATTGACTTGTACATGAACTCAGCAGGTTTCAGGTGGCCTATATTCGAATTAAGACTGCTTCCATGGTTGAGGTGTGATAAATCTCACATTTGAATAGGGGGGTTAAAATTCAAATGTGTGAATTTTGAAACTCGAAAATTTTAATTTACTATTCGACCCTTGATAAATCTGCCCCATAGTATACCTTAAAGGAGAATAAGTGTTTTAGACATCACAGGTCCCGTCTCTCCCAAATCTCACTGTCCCACTCCTCTGCACCTAATCACAAAAAGTAGAGTAGCACAGTAGGCGTGGTAGCTGCCATGTCTGATTTTGGCTTTGACTCCGACATTGATGATGGAGCAGGAGTATGCACAATCAATGTACATCTGGTTCAACCCCAATTTGCTATTCAACCTTTTATAACGAGGTATAGGAGAGCTGGACCATATTCGAGAGTTTGGATGGTGTTGGCAGTTCACAGGCCAATGTTGAACTATTTAACATAAAAAAATTGTGGTGCAGTTAATAAAAATGCAAGGGGCCGATTCACTAAATTCGAGTGAATTCGAGTTAATTAACCCTCGATATTCGACCCTTAGTGAATCAGCCCCCAAGTGTTCATGTCATTAATATTTACTCAGGGAAACGATGACTGGGCAGCAAATGTTCCACAGCCACTTTATCCTTCATTGCTCAACGTATAAAGGAGTCACATGCAATTGATATGAGATTAAAATACATTATGTCAAAAAGGAGAGCCATAGTCATATTTGAAGATCGGAGCACACATTTTATCCCCTCTGAGAGCACACATTTTATACCAACTGAGATCATGAGAATGTTAAACCACCCCAACCCCACAATAAAACATTCTGCAAATCACTGGGTTAAGATTGGTATAATGAATAGAAATCAGGGATTGGCATGAATCGCCCTGGTTTTCAGTGTAGGTCCTTAAAGTGCTGTGATGCTCCAACCCACCGGTTAAAGACCCTTCCCCATGTGTGGGTCATAGAGTATTGTGCAAAGAATTCCCGATGTACGGAAGCAAACTGCCCTCATGTGCTGGCGTGGGATACGAGGTAATAAAGGAGGAAGAAGAGAGCCACGAGTCCAACTGAAACGTAACACAAGAGCTTGCGATTGTCCCGGCCAGATAGAGCCATACCGGTGAAGCGCTTGACACTACCACCCAGCAGACCTGTCACACTCAGGAAATCCGAGTCCTGTGAGGAACGAGGGAACCAGAACAGGCCAATGAGAAGGATCACACTTACAGCACACGCCATTTGTATTCACGTTCCCTAAAAGGGGTTGTTCACCTTCCAAACACTTTTTTAGTTGAGTTGTTTTCAAATTGTTCCACAGAAATAAAGCCTTTTTTTCAATTACTTTCCATTTTTTAAGTTTAAAGGAGACATTGTGTATAAAATTAAGAATGTACCAGTGCATTATACTCATTTAGATATAGAAGAATTGTGCTTAAAAAAGCAGTGTTTCAGGCTGATTTATTGAATATTTCTGCAAAAACCCTAATAATCCCTCCCTTCCACTGCTCCCTAAATTCCCAGGCTGTGCAGGGGAGCCGGCGGCTCTCAGCTCACTGCACTGTAGGACAGGAACCAATCAGCAGCTAGCAGGACCTGATAGGGAACTGAAGCCTGTCTGTGCTTGTGTGACTGCAGGGCTGTGATTGGCTGCCCCCCTCCTACTGTGCTTCTGGCAGGAATCATTAGGACATACCCAGCCCTCATTTGAAACACAGACAGGGACCAGAGAACATCTATAGGGAGCTCCAATAAATGGGCTATTTTTAAAGATAATATTAATTTTTGGCACCATGTAAAAGCAACACCATATATTACTCATAATTGCCTACAAAATTAGGGGGTTTTCATTTATCTTATATATCTCCATTAAAGTGGAAGTAAAGTCTAATATAGAATAAGGCTAGAAATGCTGTATTTTGTATACTAAACATAAACATGAACTTGCTGCACCACAAGCCTAATCAAACAAATGATTTATGCTTTCAAAGTTGGCCACAGGGGGTCACCATCTTGTAACTTTGTTAAACATCTTTGCAAGACCAAGACTGTGCACATGCTCAGTGTGGTCTGGGCTGCTTAGGGATCTTCATAAATTATCAAAACAGCACAAGTCAAATAATATCTGCCAGAAGCCGATACAGCAAGTCTGATTAATAATCAGAATATACAGACTGCACTGGGTCCTGTGTTGTCACGTAATCTAATGTGGATTTTATAGTTTTTCTATTGTTTAATACAAACTTTCTCCAACTCTGCAGAACCAGTGGCTGCAGCAAAATAATCCTCCAAATAGAATCCCAGTTTATCTGTTTAAATCTGGCTCCATGATCTTTGTCCCTGCAGCTGGAGTTGGAAACAATAAAGGGGATGTAAAGGCAAAAATAAAATCCAATACAAATCTCTACACAGTCGCCGACTGCTCTACAGGGAAACAAACTAAACTGCTTGAGTTCTGCGTGACTGGGAAGTAAGGCGGGGGCTCCCCCTGCTGTTCATAAGTATGATTGTTTCCCTGCAGAGCAGTTTCTTATAAAAATGATACACATTTTTTAATTAAAGTATATTGGATATAGGTTTCTTTTTCATTAAAGAAAGTAAAAATGGATTTTATTTTTTTGCCTTTACATGCCCTTTAAGGTTCTGGTCTCTGGTATTTGAGTCTGACAGATCGGTAATTCAAGTGCAGATTTTGAAGTGTTACAGTTTTGCAACATTTAGTTGATCCATTTCTCAGCAGCATCTCTGGAATATTAGCAACTATTGTATCAATTCTGCCTGTAATGAAACTCAGGGATTCTTCTCAGCAGGGACAAAGATTAGAAATGTATCAACTAAATTTATCAATTTAGAACAGTTAGAGGGTCGGTGACCCCCTATCCCATAACAGCTTTCGAAAGGTGAAAAATGACACTTTACACTTCAATATTATACAAACAATCACACATAGAAAATAGAAAGTAATAGGAAAAAAAAGTAGTTAAAGTCCTGGAGTCAGGAAGGATTTTTTTACCCCTGATTCAAATTGGAGATGGGTTTTTTGCCTTCCTCTGGATCAACTGGCAGTTAGGCAGGTTAAAATAGAGTTCAAAGGTTGAACTAGATGGACGTGTGTCTTTTTTCAACCTAACTTACGATGTTATTTCTGGGGAACAATCTGAAACCAACTGAACTGAAAAGTGTTGGAAGGTGAACAACCCATTTTAATCTGCCCAAAACTGTGAAAGTAGAGTTTACTTTTCAATTAAAACCCTCAACCCATTTATTGAATCATAACTTGTAAAGTTACTTGAGGTCCCACATGAAAGGAACCAGCGCTGATGATCCTACGATCTAGATCAGTGATCCCCAACCAGTAGCTCGCGAGCAACATGTTGCTCCCCAACCCCTTGGATGTTGCTCTCAGTGGCCTCAAAGCAGGTTCTTATTTTTGAATTCCAGGTTTGGAAGCAAGTTTTAATTGCATAAAAACTAAGTATAGTGCCAAGTAGAGCCTCTTGTAGGCTGCCAGTCCACATAGGGGCTACCAATAGCCAATCACAGCCCTTATTTGGCACCACCCAGGAAAATTTTTCATGCTTATGTTGCTCCCCAACACTTTTTACATCTGAATGTTGCTCACGGGTGAAAAAGGTTGGGGACCCCTGATCTAGATCATGTAAAGAATGAAAAATGGCTATGAAACCTGTTATACAAAGAACTCTGAAATATGGAAATATAAAACAGCAACTTGTCCTTGAAGGTAACTGAACCGTCCTACTGGGTTTATTTAATGTTTAAATATTTTATAGTGGTGGATCACCTTTAAGTTAACTTTTAGTACGTTATAGAATGGCTCATTCTAAGCAACTTTTCAATTGGCCATCATTTTTTCTTTTTTTATAGTTTTTAAATTTGCCTTCTTCTGACTCTTTCCAGCTTTCAAAAAACAAAAATGTTCTGTAAGGCTACACATGTTTTGTTATTACTACTTTGTATTACTCATCTTTCTATTCAGGCCTCTCCTATTCATATTCCAGTTTTTTATTGAAATCAATGAATGCTGGAGAATGTGGATCCTAGCAACCAATTTGCTGAAATGGCAAACTGGAGAGCTGCTAAATAACTCAAAAACCACAAACAAAACCAACTGCAAATTGTCTCAGAAGATCACTCTCTACATCATAGTAAAAGTTAACTGAGAGGTGAACATCCCCTTTAAAGGGGAAGGAAACCTAGTCGGCGCAACCCCCACCCCCCCTCCCGTTTGTTGCCCACCCTCCCTCCTCCCCCCTGGCCTACCCGTCCCGCTGGGCAAATGCCCCTAACTTGTTACTTACCCTTCTGCGCAGGTCCAGTCCAGGGAGTTCACAGACGCCATCTTCTTCCACGCGATCTTCTTCCTGCTTTGACCGGTGCATGCGCAGTAGGAGCATTTCGCCGGTACGATCTACTGCGCATGCTTCGTGGCTTTTGGCGCATGCGCAGTAGATCCGTACTGGCGAAATGCTCCTACTGCGCATGCGCCAAAACGCCGTTCACAGCAGGAAGAAGATCGCGTGGAAGAAGATGTCGTCGGTGAACTCCCTGGACTGGACCTGCGCAGAAGGGTAAGTAACAAGTTAGGGGCATTTGCCCAGCGGGACGGGTAGGCCAGGGGGGGAGGAGGGAGGGTGGGCAACAAACGGGAGTGGGGGTGGGGGGTTTGCGCCGACTAGGTTTCCTTCCCCTTTAAGGTATGGGGCTCTGGATTATGGAAAGAATTTGTATCTGCAAAAGCCCAAAATCACTAGCACTTTACTATATACAATTGTGCAATAATAAATGAAAATGATCCCCTACTGAGAAACTCCACTTAACCCTTTCATACTGCCATGGCGATAGGAAAACATTCAATCATTACTTATTCCTAGGCTCTAAAACTGCATAATACAGCTATTCTCTCTCCCCCTCCCTCCCCAACATTCCCATATAATGGTACACGATACACAAGGCTATCTGCATATAAGTAACAAAATGTTCTATACATTGACTCCAAGTATCCAAAGAGAGCCTCACCATGCCATCCAGGTACTTGTTATGGTCATCAGCCTCTTGGTCAATGTCCAATGCAAGCTGCAGAAAAGATTAAGATTTTAATATCTGATTGACCATGCAGACATGCAACCCAAAACTAAAGAAATTGAATTGCCTTGTATTTAATGCATATAATAGGAACACATGTAAAGGACATAGCAAATACAAGACACAACATAATGGAGCTGTGGACGTAGGCCTATTCATTTACTGAGAGATGCGGCTGAAATGGGATGCACGTACTATATCTGCCATAATGCAGCTGTTGGTCCTGCAGAGCTGGGAAAAAGTTTTATTGAGCAATATTGATTCAAGTATACAACACTGACGTTGCTTTACTATAACTCCTAGAACACCTTAATTTTGATTTGTAGTTCTGCAACTACTCAGTGAAGTGTTGGTTGGCTAATGCTGTAGAGTGAGGTTTACTGTCCCTTTAATAGATATGATGCCAGTCCAACCCCATACCCAACACATCCCCGCTTTCCCTAAGCCTGACCAGGACCTGCTTACCTGCCTTCGCAACCCCATGAATTTTCAACCAACCCATTCCCAGCAGGTTTCATCTCACTCACTGGAAGTGACATCACGTTGACAGGAAGTGACGTCATGCCAGCCAGTTTTACCTTCAATTTGTGGTTGTTTGTCCTAGATTGGCCACCTGTAGCCCCTCCTCTGCAGAGGATTGGGTACCTGCGGGCCACCCGCACACTGGGCAAATGAAGAATAATCCACCAGAGTCCCAATCATATTGCGGCTATTCCACAGGTACCCGACCCCATGCAGGACTCTACCCCATAACCTATTCTGTACAATTTCTACATTACCTACCGATTTCAGCCGTGTCACCTTACTGGAAAGATTATCTGCAAGACGTTTGTTCTCTGCATCTAACATCTCATCCACTGCTCCCGAGTTTGGCACTGCGGAAAAGAAAAAACAACTGAATGCCAAAGTGTTAAAATATAAAAATAATAAAATACATATGCATGCCCATCAAAGCACTGTCTTTTGGTACCACCATTTTATTTATATGTTATTTTATATTGTCTATATTCATTTTATACTAAAAATCTGTCCTAGGATAAAAAGCAGAAAGTAGCATTTCGGTAGATCCACTGATTTAGACTTATTTTCTATTCTTAGCAGTTTTAGGCTGTTAATACCAGGCTTTTGGCTCAACTGAGAGTCAGCAACATTCGGGTTACCTGACTATATACAAGTACATGGACAGTTAGGTTCACAGACACGCTAACCTTCAAAGAGGGCTGCGGGCAGCAGTTTAAAGCAGCTAAAATCTCAGAAAACACTAAAATTAGTAGGGATGCACTGAATCCAGAATTCGGTTCGGGATCGGGCCTTTTTCAGTGAATACTTGTGCCTGGCCAAACAGAATCCTAATTTGCATATGTAAATTAGGTGCAGGTAGGGAAATCAAGTGACTTTTCATCACAAAAGAAGAATTTTTGTCCACTTTTTCCTTTCCTGCCCCTAATTTGTGTTTGCAAATTAGTATTCGGTTCGGTATTCGGCCCAATCTTTCACCAAGGATTCGGGGCTTAGTGGATTCACTGCATCCCTAAAACTTAGAAATGAACGTTAACTGGAAAACTGCTCAGAGGACCGTTTATCCTCTATAAGTTCACACTAATACATTTTTTGTCCTTTATATTGCATTTAAGAGAACATAATGGGTTCAAAAAACACAAAATAATGATGGGTTTCAGGATAAATAATAAATATAAATGACATTTAAAGATAGTCTGCTGGAGAAGAAGGAAATCTTTATGCAGTGGGGCAGCTCTGAAGCTACAGTCAAAAATGAGAAGTTTAGTATCTTGGCTTTTCTTGGCTTCCCACGGATCCCAGCTGTGCTGCTGCAGTGCAGTCTAACTACATGGACCAGGGACTCTCAAAATGTCACCACCTTTGGATTACGAGAGTGGAAACTATTATGAGACTGTCAGGATGTGAGTTGTGACTTCCAGGATGTCGTTCTACTGTCTCACCTAGTGCATAAACACATCTCCAATTCCATGTGTGACTTACCCAGGTATCATTCAAGTAAGGGGTAGATCACCTTTCACTGAGCTTTTAGGTATAATGTGGACAGTGATATTCTAAATACAATTGCAATTAGTTGTTTGTTTTTTATTCATTGTTTAGCTTTGATTTCTGGTTCTAGGGTCCAGTTTCAAGTCGCTAGGGTCCAGTTTATCTTAGCAACCAGACAACGGCTTGAATGAGGAACTGAAATATTATTAAAAGTTGGACAGAAGAGAAAGCCAAGTAATAACAAAATAGCAATAACAATTTGCAGTCTCACAGAACAATTGCTTTTTTGGCTGCCGGGGTAGGAAAACCCCATTCTCAGAGTTTGGAAAGAGGCAAAACAGGAAGACAAATGATTCATAAATGATAAAAATGAAGATGAATAGAAAATATACACATGGAGGAGCCTTAGCACAGAGTACACCCACATACACAACAAGTCTGATACAGAGTACACCCACATACACAAGTCTGATACAGAGTACACCCACATACACAAGTCTGTACAGAGTACACCCACATACACAAGTCTGTACAGAGTACACTCACATACACAACAAGTCTGTACAGAGTACACCCACATACACAACAAGTCTGTACAGAGTACACCCACATACACAACAAGTCTGTACAGAGTACACTCACATACACAACAAGTCTGTACAGAGTACACTCACATACACAACAAGTCTGTACAGATTACACTCACATACACAACAAGTCTGTACAGAGTACACTCACATACACAACAAGTCTGTACAGAGTACACTCACATACACAACAAGTCTGTACAGAGTACACCCACATACACAACAAGTCTGTACAGAGTACACCCACATACACAACAAGTCTGTACAGAGTACACTCACATACACAACAAGTCTGTACAGAGTACACTCACATACACAACAAGTCTGTACAGAGTACACTCACATACACAACAAGTCTGTACAGAGTACACTCACATACACAACAAGTCTGTACAGAGTACACTCACATACACAACAAGTCTGTACAGAGTACACCCACATACACAACAAGTCTGTACAGAGTACACCCACATACACAACAAGTCTGTACAGAGTACACTCACATACACAAGTCTGTACAGAGTACACTCACATACACAAGTCTGTACAGAGTACACTCACATACACAAGTCTGTACAGAGTACACTCACATACACAAGTCTGTACAGAGTACACTCACATACACAAGTCTGTACAGAGTACACTCACATACACAACAAGTCTGTACAGAGTACACTCACATACACAACAAGTCTGTACAGAGTACACTCACATACACAACAAGTCTGTACAGAGTACACTCACATACACAACAAGTCTGTACAGAGTACACTCACATACACAACAAGTCTGTACAGAGTACACCCACATACACAAGTCTGTACAGAGTACACTCACATACACAACAAGTCTGTACAGAGTACACTCACATACACAACAAGTCTGTACAGAGTACACTCACATACACAAGTCTGTACAGAGTACACTCACATACACAACAAGTCTGTACAGAGTACACCCACATACACAACAAGTCTGTACAGAGTACACCCACATACACAACAAGTCTGTACAGAGTACACTCACATACACAACAAGTCTGTACAGAGTACACTCACATACACAACAAGTCTGTACAGAGTACACTCACATACACAACAAGTCTGTACAGAGTACACTCACATACACAACAAGTCTGTACAGAGTACACTCACATACACAACAAGTCTGTACAGAGTACACCCACATACACAACAAGTCTGTACAGAGTACACTCACATACACAACAAGTCTGTACAGAGTACACTCACATACACAACAAGTCTGTACAGAGTACACTCACATACACAACAAGTCTGTACAGAGTACACTCACATACACAACAAGTCTGTACAGAGTACACTCACATACACAACAAGTCTGTACAGAGTACACTCACATACACAACAAGTCTGTACAGAGTACACTCACATACACAACAAGTCTGTACAGAGTACACCCACATACACAACAAGTCTGTACAGAGTACACCCACATACACAACAAGTCTGTACAGAGTACACTCACATACACAAGTCTGTACAGAGTACACCACATACACAAGTCTGTACAGAGTACACTCACATACACAACAAGTCTGTACAGAGTACACCCACATACACAAGTCTGTACAGAGTACACCCACATACACAAGTCTGTACAGAGTACACCCACATACACAAGTCTGTACAGAGTACACCCACATACACAAGTCTGTACAGAGTACACCACATACACAAGTCTGTACAGAGTACACCCACATACACAAGTCTGTACAGAGTACACCCACATACACAAGTCTGTACAGAGTACACCCACATACACAAGTCTGTACAGAGTACACTCACATACACAACAAGTCTGTACAGAGTACACTCACATACACAACAAGTCTGTACAGAGTACACTCACATACACAACAAGTCTGTACAGAGTACACTCACATACACAACAAGTCTGTACAGAGTACACTCACATACACAACAAGTCTGTACAGAGTACACCCACATACACAACAAGTCTGTACAGAGTACACCCACATACACAACAAGTCTGTACAGAGTACACCCACATACACAACAAGTCTGTACAGAGTACACCCACATACACAACAAGTCTGTACAGAGTACACCCACATACACAAGTCTGTACAGAGTACACTCACATACACAACAAGTCTGTACAGAGTACACTCACATACACAACAAGTCTGTACAGAGTACACCCACATACACAAGTCTGTACAGAGTACACTCACATACACAACAAGTCTGTACAGAGTACACTCACATACACAACAAGTCTGTACAGAGTACACTCACATACACAACAAGTCTGTACAGAGTACACTCACATACACAACAAGTCTGTACAGAGTACACCCACATACACAACAAGTCTGTACAGAGTACACCCACATACACAACAAGTCTGTACAGAGTACACCCACATACACAACAAGTCTGTACAGAGTACACCCACATACACAACAAGTCTGTACAGAGTACACCCACATACACAACAAGTCTGTACAGAGTACACCCACATACACAACAAGTCTGTACAGAGTACACTCACATACACAAGTCTGTACAGAGTACACCCACATACACAAGTCTGTACAGAGTACACTCACATACACAACAAGTCTGTACAGAGTACACTCACATACACAACAAGTCTGTACAGAGTACACTCACATACACAACAAGTCTGTACAGAGTACACCCACATACACAAGTCTGTACAGAGTACACTCACATACACAACAAGTCTGTACAGAGTACACTCACATACACAACAAGTCTGTACAGAGTACACTCACATACACAACAAGTCTGTACAGAGTACACTCACATACACAACAAGTCTGTACAGAGTACACCCACATACACAACAAGTCTGTACAGAGTACACCCACATACACAACAAGTCTGTACAGAGTACACCCACATACACAACAAGTCTGTACAGAGTACACCCACATACACAACAAGTCTGTACAGAGTACACCCACATACACAACAAGTCTGTACAGAGTACACCCACATACACAACAAGTCTGTACAGAGTACACTCACATACACAAGTCTGTACAGAGTACACTCACATACACAAGTCTGTACAGAGTACACTCACATACACAACAAGTCTGTACAGAGTACACCCACATACACAAGTCTGTACAGAGTACACTCACATACACAACAAGTCTGTACAGAGTACACTCACATACACAACAAGTCTGTACAGAGTACACTCACATACACAACAAGTCTGTACAGAGTACACCCACATACACAAGTCTGTACAGAGTACACTCACATACACAACAAGTCTGTACAGAGTACACTCACATACACAACAAGTCTGTACAGAGTACACCCACATACACAAGTCTGTACAGAGTACACTCACATACACAACAAGTCTGTACAGAGTACACCCACATACACAACAAGTCTGTACAGAGTACACCCACATACACAACAAGTCTGTACAGAGTACACCCACATACACAACAAGTCTGTACAGAGTACACCCACATACACAACAAGTCTGTACAGAGTACACTCACATACACAACAAGTCTGTACAGAGTACACCCACATACACAAGTCTGATACAGAGTACACCCACATACACAACAAGTCTGTACAGAGTACACCACATACTGAAGGTCCTATCATTACAAACTCATAGGGAGACGCTCCAGTTCAGAAACCCCACAATCCCAGTATTGATTCCCTTCCCACTTCTCTGCCAACTACGCCAAAGCCAACACAGTCCAACCACCTCCCCTGTCATTCAGGCAGAACTCTTCTCCTACATTAGACGATTATTTCTCGCATATAAAGACCCTCAGCTTCATTACCTCTGCCCCAGTCCGCCATGTTGCTTCTTTTCTAATCCGTGACGCGGCAGGATATTACACGTCACTGCGTCATCCACACTCACGTCTAAGCAATCGGTTTTAAAGCCAATAAGCTTTAACCTTGCGGCAGGAAAGGCGGACTGTTCCATTAAACCACGCCCACTTCGTTTCCAAGAGGACGCTGTTGCCATGGAGGCGCCTTATGATTATTATTATTCAGATATCACTGATATACCGTAATAAATAGTGATGTCCATCCATGGACCGACTCTGTGTAATGCTCTCAGATGGACACAATGTGAACAGTACAGCTTTGAATGTATGACAAGACTTTAGTTAGTGCTGCTTATTAGAAGGGGGGGACATAACCGTACAAGTCGCATTCCCTTTGCTTCGCAGCAAATAGTTTGTGTAAAGGCAGAGGAATGCTGCACATTGTAAGGCCGCAGTCACGTCTCCTCATCTCTCCGCCCTCCCTACTCTATTCGGCTCGTGGAGCTTGTGACGTCACGGGCATAGTCTCTTCTCGCGAGACTTCGGGGAAAAAACAGGAAGAGCAAAAGAGTCCCACAGTGAAGCAGGGCATTAAAGGAACAGTAACACTAAAAAAATGTATGTGACAAAGACTCTAAACTGCTTCAATAACAGCTCTATTGTGCATTAAATGGATACTGTCATGGGAAAAAAAAAAATTTTCAAAACACATCAGTTAATAGTGCTGCTCCAGCAGAATTCTGCACTGAAATCCATTTCTCAAAAGAGCAAACAGATTTTTTATATTCAATTTTGAAATCTGACATGGGGCTAGACATTTTGTCAATTTCCCAGCTGCCCCTGGTCATGTGACCTGTGCCTGCACTTTAGGAGAGAAATGCTTTCTGGCAGGCTGCTGTTTTTCCTTCTCAATGTAACTGAATGTGTCTCAGTGGGACCTGGATTTTACTATTGAGTGTTGTTCTTAGATCTACCAGGCAGCTGTTATCTTGTGTTAGGGAGCTGCTATCTGGTTACCTTCCCATTGTTCTGTTGTTTGGCTGCTGGAAGAGAAAAGGGATAAGTTTATTATATTCAATGCTTTGTCCAAAAAACATATTAAGTCTCTGCTTCCTGATGTACACTGTAGAATGGCGAAAGGGCGATTCTGCAAAATCCGAGGTGCGGCGCTCCACATCTCTGCTTAGACTGCTGAACCGGAAGCGAGTTTTTGCTGCTGTACTGAGGATTTTACAGACCTCTGCTACGGAACGCATTTTAGGACATCCTGTGGCGAAATACCCTTCCTTCCTGCAATGTCCTATGCCTTCTGAATGGCGCATCGGGTGCTTTTACCGTCACTCATCATCCAAATCTGCATGCGGCAAATCTTTTTGTCCCTCTTTCTATTTCCAAAATGTTGGGAGGTATGAGTAGGCAGAAGACAATGGATTATCTGCTTTGTATGCCCTTTAAGGAGAATTCAACCCCTTATTAAAAAAAAACCCCAATTTGTCCACTGTTAATCAATGAACCTCAGTGTTGGCACGGAGTTGGGGGGAGTCTAAAAATGTACTAAAATTCTTTGTTTGCACCATAATTTCTGTGCAGTCCTGCATGAGCCGATGGCTCAGAAAGATTATTAATTGCATCTATTTTTACCTACATATAACAGGAAGAGACAGTCGGAGGATGCTGGGAATTGTAGTTCTACAGTTTAAAACTAATAAGTTTGGGAGTGGTTGGTAAATATGGTGTTAAGATTTAGTATTTAAAATCATCTCTCACACAAACGTATACAGTTATTTCAGATTTTTAATACACGTCCATTCAGGGCAACAGAATGTGTGTAAATATAAATTATGTCCATCACTCGATTATAGTATAAAACCGTAATTTATAAAAAAAAACAAAAAACCTTTGCTCCTTATGGAGGATGTGCTGGGTTTTTTAACACAAGATAAATAAGTTTATTTCAGTATACTATTCTGTATAAGTATTAAATACACATCTTGCCCACTTAATAGATAAGGAATTAAAGGAGAACTAAACCCTAAAAATTAATGTGGCTAAAAATGGCATATTTTATATAGTGAACTTATTGCACGAGGCTAAAGTTTGAGCTTGTCAATAGCAGCAATGATCCAGGACTTCAAACTTGTCACAGGGGGTCACCATCTTGGAAAGTGTCTGTGACACTCACATGCTCAGTGGGCTCTGATTGGCTGTTGAGAAGCTAAGCTTAGGGCTCGTCACTAATTATCCAGCAGAAAATGAGCTTCCCTGGCTGTAATATAAGCTGATGCTACAGGTTTGCTGATTATTAAATTCTGATGCTAATTGCACTGGTTTCTGTGCTGCCATGTAGTAATTATGTGTATTAATTACTAATCAGCCTTATATTGTGACATTTCTATTCTATGTGTACTGTATATTGTGAGTGGGTCCCTAAGCTCAGTAAGTGACAGCAGCACAGAGCATGTGCAGTGAATCAGCAGAAAAGAAGATGGGGAGCTACTGGGGCATCTTTGGAGACACAGATCTTTACTGCTAAAGGGCTGTGGTTGCCTTGGGCTGGTACAGAAGCACAAAACATCATGTGCAGCATTTCTAGCTACTTCTTTAGTTTAACTTTCCTTCTCCTTTAATGCCATGTGTCTGTATCCCAGGATATTATACTGATCATCACTGAACTTGTTCCTTGGAATTATTCGGCTGTTAAGTTTGCTTTCCATTCTTCTCAAGCTCCTCCAGCTCCTGCTGCCACCCCAGAAGCTGAACAAATCGTTTAATTCCAGTGGTCACCTCTCCAAGTACCAGCACATTAAGCCCTTGGGAGCCACGTGCAAAAGGTCCAACCGGATCACGATTAATGAGGACACGGGGGGCGGATGAAGGGACTGCATAAACCAGACTGGCAAATGGTTCCACCTGAAAAAAACAGTACATTAAAATTGGACATAATCTATTTACAGAGCAATAGTATATTCTATAAAAGGCCATAAAGGTGCTGATAATATCATAGGAAACAAATTTTCAGTACGATGGATGTAGTTTGAATATCGGTCATTTTTGTGGATTGGGCCTCTTTAAAAATTTTAGCAACCAATGCATCATATCTGCTGCTACATGGTGCATCAGCAGATGGAGGAGCTGCAATTCCGTTCTTAACCTCCTGCAGTTCCCACTGGCTGTCTGGCAAATAACTGGAAAAATAGTAGGGATGCACCGAATCTAGGATTCGGTTCTGGATTCAGCCTTTTTGAGCAGGATTCGGATTCAGCATATGCAAATTAGGGGCGGGAGAGAAATCACAGCTGAATCACGGGCTCAATTATACCAAACCACGCCCATTTTCCCATAAGCCTCTCCTCTTTCACAGCCTACAATTTACACTCTTTCATTTTGGGGCCCCTTGCTAACATACATAGATTATTTTGCCCCAAAACACAATGTCAAGGACACACGATCGGCTTTCCTTTTTGCAAAAGGAGAAAAGTGATCAGCTTCCATCAGTTCAACAAACAGACACAGCGTTGGCCTGTGTTCCGCTTTGCTTAGTGAAATTATTGCCTAAAATTTAGGCTTTCACATGTTAGTAGGGTTGCCACCTTTTTTGGAAAAAAATACCAGCCTTCCTCTATATTTTGATTTTTTCCCTATTAATAACATTGGGGTCAAGTAACATTTTTACTTGATACTGGCCAGGTGGCAACCCTACATGTTAGGCAAAATTCTACTCAGTGTATGTCAATGCTATGTGCGGCTACTTGAAGCAGAGGATTGGGGTTTTTTATGCCCACATACAAGATGTACTACCTCTCAACTGTCCCGTTTTTCGCTGGACAGTCCCGATTGTGACAGCTCACAAAAAAAGTAGGTATGCACCGAATCCAGGATTCGGTTCGGGATTCGGCCAGGATTCTGCCTATTTCAGTAGGATTTGGGCGGGAGGGAAATCACGGCCGAATACAAAATAGTGGATTCGGTGCATCCCTAAAAAAAAGAAAGGGGCAGTATAGTGTATGGCCCCCTCAAAATTGCATTTTAGGAGTGGGTCACATTGATTAGCTAGTATTCTCGTTAGTGACTTAGCACTAGTGATGGGCGAATTTGCGCGAAACTGAGCCGGCGTCTTGTTTTTGACGCCGGCGTCCGTTTTTTTCCGAATTTTTTTTGACGCCAGCGAATGTTTGCGGGCGTTTCGCAAATTTTTTCGCCGGTAGCGAATCGCGCAAATTCGCGCCTGGCGAATACATTC
Organism: Xenopus laevis; assembly: GCF_017654675.1. NCBI lineage: Eukaryota > Metazoa > Chordata > Amphibia > Anura > Pipidae > Xenopus > Xenopus laevis. The sequence goes on from NC_054378.1 coordinate 6,248,187, forward strand.
GCCAATCACTGATTAGCACTGTATACAAAGTGATTTAGGTAGTAAAGTATTTAATCAACTTTAGTTTTAAGATTAAAGAGAGTAAAGACAGCATATGATTTGATCCTTTGAGAGACACTTATATGATTTAACATTTGAATGTCCCAACTGACTGACAATACACAAACATATTATTATTATTATGCTTAAAATAAGAAGATAAAATTGTTCTTAAATAACTGAAATATCTTGAATAATCAGAAGCTCATTTTGCTAATGGAACTTTGTCTTTTCTTCACATCCTGAGATGATACCCCCAAGCCCCCACATCACGCTCACCTCCAGAGATGTACCAATGACAAACAACAAATCTGCTCGGGGGAAGTCTGTCAGGTGTAGCAGGAAGCGAGGTGGGAGCTGCTCTCCAAAAAACACAATGTCAGCTTTGATGAGACCCCCACATGAAGAACAGAGGGGAACTCGAGACTCCATCACAGCTTTCTGCAAAAAAGACATCTTCATTTTCATGCAGCTTCTTTGTGCCAGAGCAAAAGTGCCTTGTACAGGTATCCATTATCCGGAAAACCGTTTTCCAGAAAGCTCCGAATTACGGAATTTCCATCTCCCATAGGCTCCATTTTATCCAAATAATCCAAATTTTTTAAAACAATTTCCTTTTTCTTTGTAATAATAAAACAGTAGCTTGTACTTGATCCAAACAAACATATAATTTATCCTTATTGGAAGCAGAAACAATATATTGGGTTTCATTTATGTTTAAGTGCTTTTCTAGTAGATTTAAGGTATGAAGATCCATTATCCGGAAAACCCCAGGTCCCGAGCATTCTGGATAACAGTTCCATACCTGTATCTCATACACAAAAGCAAACTTGGCTTTAGGTGAACACAATTAGGAACACCCAATGTGGACATAGTTATAATTATCAGGACACATTTACTTTGCTATCTTTAGGATATACTCAAGGAGGAAACAGAACTTACCTGAAAAGTCTCACCAGGGTAAGATTTGAGGCACATGGTACATGTTGCAGAGGAAAATGAGCCGTGAGCTTCCACCAACTTTTCTGATGGTATCCCGGCCGCTAAACATAGAAAAGCAGACAAAGACTGTGTGATGTATAGGCCACTGAAAGGGGTTGTTCACGTTCAAACACCTAGGGGCAGATTTACTAAGCTTGAGTGAATATTTCGAATCCAAAAATATTTGAATTTCGAAGTAATTTTTTGGGTACTTCGATCGAATCGAATGATTCAAAGTAAAAGTTGTTCGACCATTCTATAATCGAAGTACTGTCTCTTTAAAAAATCCTTTGACTCAAAATCGCCAAATAAAAGCTACCAAATTGAATGTTAGCCTATGGGGACATTGTAGATAGGTTTTGGGCACTTTTTATGATAGAATAAAAATCATTCGATCGATCGCTTAAAATCTTTCGAATCGTTCCATTCGAACGATTTTATCATTCGATCAAACGATTTTTATTTTATTGTTTGATCGAACCTTTTGCGCTAAAATCCTTCGAATCCGATATTCAAATTCGAAGGATTTTACTTCGAGGGTCAAATTCGAGGGTTTTTTAACCCTCGAAATTCGACCCTTGATAAATCTGCCCCTTAGTTGGTTTCAGATAGTTCACACCAATTACTTTCTATTTTCTATGTGTGTCTGTTTTTCTAATATTCAAGTTTAAAGTGTTATGTTTCATCTTCTAAAGCTGCTCTGGGAATGGGGGGGTCGCCGACCCTGTAAACTGTTCTAAATTGATACATTTAGTTGATATATTTCGTATCTTTGAATCCCTGAGCTTTTTAAAGGCAGCTGTTGGATTTGATACAATAGTTGCCGATACTCCAGAGAGGCTGCTGAGAAATGGATCAAATAAAAGTTGCAAAATTGTAAGAGTTTAGAGTCTGTGCCTGAATTACTGAGCAGCCAGACTCAAACACCAGAAACAGAGGCACTAAACTTTAAATTTAGATTTTGAAAAAAAAACGGTAACAAATAAATAACGGAAAGTAATTGAAAAATTGAAAAGTCTGTATTTCTGGGGAAAAATCTGAAAACATCTGAACTGAAAAAAGTGTTTGAAAGGTGAACAACCCCTTTATCGGAACAGTTCAGTGTAAAAATAAAAACTGGGTAAATAGATAGGTTGTGCAAAATAAAATATGTATCTAATATAGTTAGTTAGTCAAAAATGTAATGTATAAAGGCTGGAGTGACTGGATGTGTAACATAACAGCCAGAACACTACTTCCTGCTTTGCAGCTCTCTAACTCTGAGTTAGTCAGTGACTTTAAGAGGGGTCACATGGGACATAACTGTTCAGTGAGTTTGCAATTGATCCTCAGCATTCAGCTCAGATTCAAAAGCAAATGGTTATGACCAATGTTGCTCCCCCTCAAGTCTCTGATTGGTTACTTCCTGGTAACCAATCAGTGAAAGCCAAAAAGCAGGAAGTAGTGTTCTGGCTATTATGTTAGACATCCAGTCACTCCAGCCTTTATACATTACATACCACGATAATAAACACACTTTGCAGTAATTGCTGCGTGGGCTTGTTCCTACCTTATGAATGTTATAGTTCATTTAAGGACTTATTTGTGTAGATTACCTGGTTGCTTTCCTAAAATTCTTTTGGAATCCTATACTGAAGTCTGACCAATGTTGGTGGTCAACATTATTTGATGTTCTAGGTATTATTGGAAATATCCAGGTCAGCGATGCTTCCTCATTTGTTCCTCTTTAGGTGAAACTATAGGCCTTCACTACATATGGTAGTAAATGAATCCCACTATTTGGCTTAATAAGCTACATAAGGCCGGCCTTTGAATTTGACAAATAACGGGGGCCCCGTAGGGAATCACCCAATGAAGCAGCGGAACAAGGACAATGTCTCTACCTCTCTCTAATCCATCAATATTCTGTGTGTAGAGACGTAGCAGCACCTTCTTGTCATTGAGTAAGCGGAGGAAGTGATGAGCAGTGTTTGGGTGGTGATGCCCGGGAAGGAGATCTCGGGCTAGATGCAAGAAAGGTTGGGGTTCCCTGAGGAAGTATCTCAAATCAAAGATTGCTTCAGGGTAAGGAAGGTTGTATTCTTGCAGTCTGCTGTATAGTCCGCTTGTGGGAGACCTGAGGGGATAAAAAGCCAAGAACAAAAGAGCACAGTGACAAAACATCTGACTGGATAAGCTATTGGCCTATTGCTTTTAACTTGAAGTAGTCTTAAAGGAGAACTAAACCCTAGAAATGAATTTGGCTAAAAATGGCATATTTTATATAGTGAACTTATTGCACGAGGCTAAAGTTTGAGCTTGTCAATAGCAGCAATGATCCAGGACTTCAAACTTGTCACAGGGGGTCACCATCTTGGAAAGTGTCTGTGACGCTCACATGCTCAGTGGGCTCTGATTGGCTGTTGAGAAGCTAAGCTTAGGGCTCGTCACTAATTATCCAGCAGAAAATGAGCTTCCCTGGCTGTAATATAAGCTGATGCTACAGGTTTGCTGATTATTCAATTCTGATGCTAATTGCACTGGTTTTTGTGCTGCCATGTAGTAATTATGTGTATTAATTACTAATCAGCCTTATATTGTGACATTTCTATTCTATGTGTACTGTATATTGTGAGTGGCTCCCTAAGCTCAGTAAGTGACAGCAGCACAGAGCATGTGAATCAGCAGAAAAGAAGACGGGGAGCTACTGGGGCATCTTTGGAGACACAGATCTTTACTGCTAAAGGGCTGTGGTTGCCTTGGGCTGGTACAGAAGCACAAAACATCATGTACAACCCTACGTCTTTAGTTCTCCTTTAAAGGGGTTGTTCACCTTTAAACCAACTTTTAGTATGATGTAAAGATGGATATTGTGAGGCAATTTGTAATTGGTTTTCATTTTTTATTATTTGTGGTTTTTGAGTTATTTAGCTTTTTATCCAGCAGCTCTCCAGTTTGCAGTTTCAGCAATCTGCTAGGGTTCCAAATTCCCCTAGCAACCATGCATTGATTTAAATATGAGAATATAATATGAACAGGAGAGGGTCTGAATAGAAAGAGGAGTAATAAAAAGTAGCAACAGCAATAACTTTGTAGCCTTACAGAGCATTTGTTTTTAGATGGGGTCAGTGACCCCCATTTGAAAGCTGGAAAGAGTCTGAAGAAAAAGGCAAATAACGCAAACACTATAAAATATAAATAATGAAGACATATTACAAAGTTGCTAGGAATTGGACAGTCTATAACATACTAAAAGTTACCTCAAAGGGATAGAAGAGCAAAGGATGGATAGAGAAGCAGAATTTGGGAAGCAGAGATGGGAGGGGCACAGTGTAATGGGGTTCAATGAGAGCAGTGTGAGGGACACAGTTTGCAATATACACAGGTTGCACACACTAAGGGCAGGGATAAAAGGGCACAGCTAGTGAGGGAATCTTGTTTAAAAAAGTAATACAGGTAAGGGACCTATTATCCAGAATGCTCGGGACCTGGGGGTTTCCGGATAATGGGTCTTTCCGTAATTTGGATCTTCATACCTTAAGTCTACTAGAAAATCATATAAACATTAAATAAACCCAATAGGCTGGTTCTGCTTCCAATAAGGATTAATTATATCTTAGTTTTGATCCACTACAAGATACGGTTTTATTATTACAGAATAAAAGGAAATCATTTTTAAAAATTTTAATTATGTGATTATAATGAAGTCTATAGGAGATGGCCTTTCCGTAATTCGGAACTTTCTGGATAACGGGTCCCATACCTGTATTCAGAATAGGGATGCACCGAATCCAGGATTCGGTTCGGGATTTGGCCTTTTTCAGCAGGATTCAGCCGAATCCTTCTGCCAGGCTGAACCTGAATCCTAATTTCTAGGGATGGGCAAATTTTTTCGCCTTGTTTCGCTGTGGAAATGATGCCCATAGACTTGTATGGCGGCGTGCGTCCAAAAAAAAAAAGCTGCGCGATAAAAAAAATTTCGCCACGCGTCAAAATTTTTTGGACGCCCATAGACTTTAATGGGCATCGCCGACATTTGCCGGAGACAAATTTTTGGCGAAACGAAACAGGTCGAATTTGCCCATCCCTACTAATTTGCATTATTGGCCTATTGCTTTGAACTTAAGTAGTCTTAAAGGATAACAAAACCCTATATATTAATATGGCTAAAAATGCCATATTTTATATAGTGAACTTATTGCACCAGTCAAATTCGCCCATCCCTGCTAATTTGCATATGCAAATTACTGGCTGGAGGGAAATCGCGTGAATTTTTGTCACAAAACAAGGAAGTAAAAAATGTTTTCCCCTTCCCACCTCTTATTTACATACGCAAATTAGGATTCGGATTCAGTTCGGTATTTGGCCGAATCTTTCGCGAAGGATTCGGGGGTTCGACTGAATCCAAAATAGTGGATCCAATAGGAACTTTTGGAGCTCATAGGATTTCCGTCACCTGAAATCTGGGATTCCACTGTCTGTACTGATACCAGCCCCCACCATAACTAGTATCCTCCGGTACAGGCCTTCCTTTATTTGTAGAGCTACGTCCTCAAGGGATAGACAGGTGTTCCTACTGTCACCACCCCCTCCAAAATGTGCGCTGTTCTGACTCCATGCCCTCCTGTGAATGAAAAGATTTTCAGCTGGGATATTTCACTTGCTTTTAAGATGAAACCAGTGCAGAACAACGTTTAACCAAAATAATAATGAATGAATAATAAACCATTTAAGGCATGTAAACTGTATGTATTTTCCCTGTTTTACACTGGGCTGTAGCTATCAAAATGCTAGAGCAGAATTCTGTGTGTCCACCTAAAAATGTTGGTTCCTTTTTGAGTCTATTTGGCTTAACACAATAAGACACTAAAAGAAAAGTTAACCTAAAGTTCTTAAAATAAAGCCAAAGAAAAAGGTGATGCAAAAATCATAGTTTTTACTATTGAGTGCTGTTCTTAGATCTACCAGGCAGCTGTTATCTTGTGTTAGGGAGCTGTTATCTGGTTACCTTCCCATTGTTCTTTTGTTTGGCTGCTGGGGGGGAAAAGGGAGGGGGTGATATCACTCCAACTTGCAGTACAGCAGTAAAGAGTGATTGAAGTTTATCAGAGCACAAGTCACATGACTGGGGGCAGCTGGGAAACTGACAATATGTCTAGCCCCACGTCAGATTGAAAAACTGAATATAATAAAATCTGTTTGCTCTTTTGAAAAATGGATTTCAGTGCAGAATTCTTCGGGAGCAGCACTATTAACTGATTCATTTTGAAAAAACATGTTTTCCCCTTTAATACCAGTCTCAAATTGAATCCACATCCTGCTTGGCTAATTAGCATTTGATTTAGATGCATGCTACAGACTGAACTTGTTTATTTGCAGCCGCAGTATGCATCTAAATTAATTGGTAACTAGCCATGCAGGACATGGAGTCAGCTTGTGGCTGGTATTAATGGAGTGAGGTGGCAACCGTCGTCCCACACCTTTGGTGCATTCTGGTGCATATTACTAAGCATAAAGCATTGCACTATGGGTACTGCTTGTCAAGGCTAGCATCAACACCCACTTAGTGCCTTCATTAATACACTGCCTCAGGCATAAGATATGTTAATATGGAGGTGCACCAGTCAGCTGCACAACCACACACAGGCTGGATCCCACAAATAAAGATAAAGAACAGCTGCTCTGGTAAAAACCTAGAAGGTCATTTGGGGCAGAATGGAAAAGGGTCTCCTCCTGGATATGGTCAGCAGGTTGTCCTATTCCAATTGGATTCCATTTTTTTCAAGGATTAACTTATAAGAGCAGGTTTAAATCATAATACATCTTATTTTTCGGATATGATCATTTGATCAGTACAAGTAGTTACTGGATTTCAAGAAAGGCTCCTCGGCTGTCACTCAAGCACCTTTTATGTAGATTTCGATTTTTCCTTGAGAACAATGGTTGGGCAGGTAGTCCATTTCCACCGACATGAGCCAACAGCTGATCCTGTCTTACAGTGCAAGAAAATGCATGTCCCCTCCTCACTGCAATAAAAAAAAGGAAGCCATCATTATTGGAGAATATATCTTAAAGGAGAACTGAAGCTTAACTAAAGAAGTAGCCAGAAATGTTGTACTGTATGTTTTGTGCTTCTGTACCAGCCCAAGGCAACCACAGCCCTTTAGCAGTAAAGATCTGTGTCTCCAAAGATGCCCCAGTAGCTCCCCATCTTCTTTTCTGCTGATTCACTGCACATGCTCTGTGCTGCTGTCACTTACTGAGCTTAGGGAGCCACTCACAATATACAGTACACATAGAATAGAAATGTCACAATATAAGGCTGATTAGTAATTAATACACATAATTACTACATGGCAGCACAGAAACCAGTGCAATTAGCATCAGAATTGAATAATCAGCAAACCTGTAGCATCAGCTTATATTACAGCCAGGGAAGCTCATTTTCTGCTGCTGGATAATTAGTGACGAGCCCTAAGCTTAGCTTCTCAACAGCCAATCAGAGCCCACTGAGCATGTGAGTGTCACAGACACTTTCCAAGATGGTGACCCCCTGTGACAAGTTTGAAGTCCTGGATCATTGCTGCTATTGACAAGCTCAAACTTTAGCCTCCTGCAATAAGTTCATTATAAAAATATGCCTTTTTTAGCCATATTCATTTTTAGGGTTTAGTTCTCCTTTAAGGAGAAAATCAGCCCCATACAGTTGGTTTAAAGTGTGTCCACTAACCCTTGGATACCCTTGGATAAGGTGCCTTATCCAGTGCCATTGTGCAATTGCACCTTTAGGGGCAGATTTTTCAAGGATTGAATTTCGAATTTGAAAAACGTTGATATTCGAATTCAAAAAGACCAACCGAAATTAAAGTTTTTTTTGGCCAAATAGGTCAGTTTTCAATCAAATAGGTCAGTTTTCAATATAATTGGAATCGTAGTAATAGTGCATTCGAATAGTACGATTCAAAGTTTTTCAAAAAAAAAAAACCTTCAATTTTTCAAAGTCTACCAATTGACTCCAGATGGGTTCTAGGAGGTCCCCCATAGGCTAAAATAGCAATTTGGCAGGTTTTAGATGGCGAGAGACAGTACATGATAAATTTCCAAATTCTAATTTTCTTCAAATTCAAATTGAATTTGGACTATTTTTTTTAATTAGAATTTTCACTTCAACCTTTGATAAATCTGCCCCTTAGTATGTCCTACTCAATATGACATTATGGGGCAGATTTATCAAGGATCGAAGTGAAAATTCTAATTAAAAAAATTTAAATTTCGAGCTATTTTTTGTGTACTTTGACGAGGGAATAGCCCAAATTTGATTTGAATGTCGAAATTTATCATGTACTGTCTCTTTAAAACTTCGACCATTCGCCATCTAAAACCTGCCGAATTGCTGTTTTAGCCTATTTTTTTTAATACATTTTGGTTGGTCTTTTTTTATTCTAATTTTGACCTTTTTTTTTTATTCGAAATTCGATATAAATCTGCCCCTATATGAACCTAAATATGTGGTAGATCAGCCAGACAGGTGCAATTTATGTATATGGTAATGTGCTGTTAGATATAGAAATAAATAATAATTGTTTCATATAACCTCATTTTTAATTACTAGGTATCAATAAAATATTGGCTAAGGCCTTTACAATATTATTAAACCAGAAATAGACGTAATATAGAAATTTAAGGAATTGTTATAATTTACCTGTCGCCTTTGTCTGTGTTACAAATCCCCAGATCAGGCTCTTGAGATTGTGTCTTGCAAGTGCATTGATCAAGACCATCCTCTACACAAACAAAAATATATGATTATTACAAACCCATACAGTGATACAGCAGCTACACTACAGAATACGTTGGTGATACAGATAAATTGCAATGGTATCAGCCATATCACACACTGTACATATTGGATTCCCTACATGTGTTATAATTACAAATCTTCATGTGTGTATACTATAAGGGGCAGATTTAATATGGTTCAAATTCTCCATCAAAACGGTCAAATTCGACTAGGGAATTATCCAAACTCGATTCGAGTTTTTTTTAAAATTTTCGAGATTTATCATACTCTGGCCCTTTAAGAATTCAATTAAACTACTGGTCACCTAAAACCTGCCGAATTACTGTATAAGTCAATGGGATGGGTGCAGAGATCGATTTGGAGACGTTTGTAGCCTTCCTGACATTGAAGTTTTTTTCGGAGAAAAAAACTCGAATCGAGTTTGGTCGAATTCGTTTTGAGTTTTCGGGTCGGTAAAATTAGTCCGAGCATTTTTTATAATAAATTTCCGCAAATTGAATTTCGAGTAAAATCAAATTCATGTGAGTTAAAATAAACCTCACATGAATACAAAATTCGAATCTTGATTGATAAATCTGCCCTATAATGTCATATCGAGTAGGACATACTAAGGGGCAGATTTTTAAAAGGTTGAAGTGAAAATTCTAATTAAAAAAATTCGAACTTCGAGCTAATTTTTGTTCAGTTTGACTAGGGAATAGTCCAAATTCGATTTGAATTTGAAGAAAATCAGAATTTGGAAATTTATCATGTATTGTCTCTTTAAAAATTCGACTTCGACCATTCGCCATCTAAATAAATAGGAAGGCCAGTGATCCCAATGTTATTAATAGGGAATAAAGATAAATATATAGGAAGGTCAGTGATCCCAATGTTATTAATAGGGAATAAAGATAAATATATAGGAAGGTCAGTGATCCCAATGTTATTAATAGGGAATAAAGATAAATATATAGGAAGGTCAGTGATCCCAGTGTTATTAATAGGGAATAAAGATAAATATATAGGAAGGTCAGTGATCCCAATGTTATTAATAGGGAATAAAGATAAATATATAGGAAGGTCAGTGATCCCAATGTTATTAATAGGGAATAAAGATAAATATATAGGAAGGTCAGTGATCCCAATGTTATTAATAGGGAATAAAGATAAATATATAGGAAGGTCAGTGATCCCAATGTTATTAATAGGGAATAAAGATAAATATATAGGAAGGTCAGTGATCCCAATGTTATTAATAGGGAATAAAGATAAATATATAGGAAGGTCAGTGATCCCAATGTTATTAATAGGGAATAAAGATAAATATATAGGAAGGTCAGTGATCCCAATGTTATTAATAGGGAATAAAGATAAATAAATATATAGGAAGGCCGGTATTTTTTTCCAGAAAAGGTGGCAACCCTAACTCCGCCCCGGCGTCATAAATCCACTGACATCATTGTGTCTTCCTCTGATGTCATCATGCCCATTCCATCATCACTGCCCCGCCCCAATACTATCTGCACCGCCCACTTTGTGACTGCAAGGGGTTAAATCAGCACAGGGAGCCTGGAAACAACAGAATTGCAAAGACATTATAACAAGAGAATAGTGACAATGATACAAACACTTTCTCCAATTCGCAAAGAGAATGTTTTGTCCAATTTGCTGACAAACCAGGGTCTTTTTTTGGGGGGAGGAGTCAAAACCCTTCAGTGTAAAAGCGGAAGAGCAGCTATAATTGGCTGAATGACCAGACAGACTTAGTTATCGCTGATATGAACCCGCTATGAAACTTGTGCGCCTATTTCTACACACTGTCCGCAATTATCCCTGAGTAAAGCACAAAACGCTTCACGTAATCTCAATACATACGTCTCCACGAAAGACAAAGCGTCAGCCAATGAGAGCAGGCGTCGGTGACGCTGCGCGCGGTATATTCTGGGAGATGTAGTTTGCTTGGTGCGCTTTACGGCAGAGCGTTAGCGGAAGTGAGTGTGCAGATTGCCTTTAGAAACTTCCGGCAGCGGTGATCTGTTCTTTTTAATTCCCCCTCACGTTTCCAGTATCGCTGTTGATATCTTTAGGGCGCAGAGATGAGGGACGTGACCGGATTCCTACAGCTGCAGCAAAGCCAGAGCTCGGCCCCTGAGACAGCGGCAATTTGGCACCGGCTGGAGGAGCTTTACAACAAGAAGTGAGCGGACACACAGCATTCAAACATCCATCCATCTATACATACACACAACATTCATCCATACACACAGACACACACACACACAAGTTCAGACACACACACACACAACATTCATACACACACACACAACATTCATACACACACACATAGACAAACACACACATCATTCATCCATACACACCGACACACACAAGTTCAGACACACAGCATTCATCCATACACATAGACAGACACACACACATCATTCATACATACATACATACATACACACACACACACAGACACAGACACACACACAGGCACAGGCACACACACACACACAGGCACACACACGCACACAGGCACGCACACACACACACACAGGCACACACACGCACACACACACACACACGCACACACACACACACAGGCACACACACACACACAGGCACACACACACACACAGGCACACACACACACACAGGCACACACACACACACAGGCACACACACACACAGACATACAACATTCATCCATACACACAGACACACACAGCATTCATCCAGACACACACAGCATTCATACACACACAGCATTCATACACACACAGCATTCATACACACACAACATTCATACACACACAACATTCATACACACACAACATTCATACACACACACAGCATTCATACACACACAGCATTCATACACACACACACAGCATTCATCCATACTCACAGACACACAACATTCATCCATACACACACACACATAGACACACACAATAAATATATATATATCTATATCTATCTATATATCTATCTATCTCTATCTATATATATATATATATATATATATATATATATATCTATCTCTATGAAATGTGGTTGTTATATGGTTTGCATATTTTTGCAGGCTTTGGCATCAGCTGACATTGCAACTGCTAGACTTTGTGCAAGATCCAGAGTGCTCTAAAGGAGATGGACTCATTAAGGTGAGCATACATCCGGAATCATTCTCTCGTAAATACTAGCGACACTGACACAAACGTTCTTGCTTTTTTAATCATAATATGTCAGACACTGTGAGTAATGTTCATTTGCTTCTGTGACTTTTCCCTCAAATGCATTTGGGGTTCCCTCTGCTTTGTTCCATTGATATCTGCAGAGGAGCTAAGATCCCATTTCATTAAAACAAACTGCAGCCTCTTAACTTTTGTCTCTCCACAGATATACGAGAACTTTATCAGTGATTTTGAGCACAGGTAGGATGAAATCAGTTTTTTTTTTGTCTGGCCCTTTATTTACTGTACTGTTGGCCTATGTTATAATTTTTTCTGTCATCTTTTTTTTTTTCATCTTCAGAATTAACCCATTGTCTTTGGTAGAAATCATTCTGCACGTGGTCAGACAGATGACAGGTAAGAATGCACAGACACATTGCATTTGTAGATATGGAAGTCATTTGGACCTGCTACTGTCCCTTTAAATGCAATGTGCCAGTTATAAGTTTTGCTAAGCAAAAACTGAGCTCCACACATACCGTATATATATGTCCATTTGCTTCAAAAGTGTTTGAAACTATAAAAGAAATGATAGGATGAGGTTGTCCATTAAAGTAGAATTTATCCCGTAATAAAAAAACCCTCCCCCTACCCTTGGTAGACCCTCCTCCCCCAAGGCAAATGCCCCTAATTTTTTTTACTCACCCCTCCGTGCAGATTCTGGCCTCGGAGTTCACAGCAGCCATCTTCTTCTTCTCCGGTAATCTCCGTGTCTTTACGGCATTTTCGGCGAATTCGCAGTTGGAGTAAGTTTCCAGTACTCAACAACTGCTCATGAACTGAAAGTCACGAAAATTACGGAATTTTCAGTAATTTTCGCGACTTTCGGCGCATGCACAGGGGTTCGGGACCGGAAATTTACTCCCAACTGCGAATGCGGCGAAAAAGTCAGATGAAAGAAGATGGCTGTCGTGAACTCAGAGGCCAGAATCTGCACGGAGGGGTGAGTAAAAAATTAAGGGCATTTGCATGGGGTTGGCAGGCTGGAGGGGAGGAGGGAGGGCGGTCTACCCAGGGTGGGGGGGGGAGTGTTTTTTATTTTTTTTATTTTATTATTACGGGTTGAATTCTCCTTTAAAGAGCAGCTTGTTACATGGAGGACTGTTTTGATTGTGCTCATACGGATCAGGAAGTAGAATGTGACTTCAATTGCAGTTTTTTAGATGTTGCCCTGTTCAGGCAAAGAGTATGTTCAGCACAGGCCCTATTAGCTAAACTAATGTTGGAAAAGAGGGTTTATGCTCTAAATTCAAAATGTGATAATACTGACATAAGCTATATGTCTCTCCTCTGTAGATCCCACAGTGGCTCTGAATTTCCTGGAGAAAACTCGGGAGAAGGTTAGTGCTTATCTTTTATAATGATCTTGTACACTAGATTAGCTGTAAACTGGTTTATATTATTTAAAGGGATACTGCCATGGGAAAACATGTTTTTTTTTTTTCAAAACACATCAATTACTAGAGCTGCTCCAGCAGAATTCTGCACTGAAATCCATTTCTCAAAACATCAAACATGTTTGTTTTTATATATTTAATTTTGAAATCTGACATGGGGCTAGACATATTGTCAGTTTCCCAGCTGCCCACACTCATGTGACTTGTGCCCTGATATGAGTCCATGCAGAAAGCTGTGATCTGTGTTCTGTAATGATTGTAGGTCAAAAGCAGTGATGAAGCCGTGATACTGTGCAGGACAGCCATCGGAGCCCTAAAACTGAACATTGGAGAGCTGCCGGCCACAAAGGTATGAGGATGCTTGATAATGCTAAAGGTGCCTCATATGGCAAGGGACTTGAATATCTGGTAAATAGAACTGCATCAAAGAACCAAGCAGCACAATGTTGGGCAGCTTGAAGGGGATGGAGGAGAAAGCAAATCGTCCTCCTCTTAAACTTTATTGAACTTCTTCTTACATAATGCACTTCCACTTACAGGATAAGAAAATAAGACTCCTCATTAGGTTACAATGATCCCTCAGCTTTCACTTGTAGCAGTGGCGTCCTATTTTCTAGAGACGACCTATATATTGTCACTCTTAGATGCTGGAGGGCCCACCAGAACAGGTGGCGTTTGATCTTTCCAAGCCGTAGTTGTTGTTTTTTCTGCACCCACAGCAAGACCACCAGTTCAGGTAGCACATAATTTTTCTATATAGTCAACCGCATATTTGTAGGCTCAACTTCCCACGGTTATTGAACAGTTGTGCTGAAAAAAATTAAATAAAATCCTGATATATGTTGAGTGTGGCATATTGTATTCCTGGGCACAATGGCACAGGAAATTTGGATAGAGGGTCTCCTTTTCCTGGTATGTTGTATTAATTTTTTAGAACATTCACTTACATTTAATTGGGTACCAAAGAACATTCTCCAATTTGGATAGAAAGTCTCCTTTTCCTGGTATGTTGTATTAATTTCTTAGGACATTCACTTACATTTGATTGGCTACCAAAAAACGATCTCCCATTTGGCTAGAAAGTATCCTTTTCCCTGGTATGTTGTATTAATTTCTAAAAACATTCACTTACATTTGATTGGCTACCAAAGAACATTCTCCCATGTGTTCTATGAAATCGTTCACTTCAGCATTTGCAACTTTCTTCCTATGCTCTAGGGATTGTTTGGGTGAGAAGTGATCAGTGGACAGCAGATTGTCTGACTGGAGCAATAAACTTCATCTTTTCATCTTTAGGAAACCATTGAGGCAGTGGAAGAGATGTTAGGCTCACTCCCTGGTGTAACCTCTGTGCACAGCCGATTCTATGACCTCTCCAGCAAGTATTATCAGACAATTGGAAATCATGCCTCTTACTACAAAGATGCATTGCGCTATCTAGGTTGCACAGATCACAAGGACCTCTCTGGTAAGATAGATACTGGCCAGAACCTTAAAGGGGAACTATTGCAACAACAAAATTTATATTTTAGCTTCAGCATACTGAAATAAGACACTTTCTAAATACAATCAATCAAATTTTCTGTACCATTTCTAAAATAATCAAGTTTATCTTCACTATTCCTCTCTCAGCAGCTGTTTCTCCTCATTCTGTCTTCATTCAGGAGTTGGGTGTCAGATGAATGATCCAATATATCTTATAGGAGGGCTCCTTTTGCCTAGAAGATGTATTAGAGCTCACCAGAAATCCTGTCTCTCTACATGCAGAATTTGTGCAAAAGGCAGTTATTTTGTTTGTACTAATATTTGAGTGAGCTCTAATACATCTGCTAGTAAAGGGAGCCCCTCATAAGATATATTGGATCATTCATCTGACACCCAACTCCTGTAGAAAGAGAGAATGAAGAGAAACAGATGCTGAGAGAGGGATAATGAGGATAAACTTAATTATTTCAGAAACAATGCAGAATTTTTAATTGATTGTATTTAGAAAGTTTATTCAATATGAGGAAGCTTATATTAAATTTTCATTTCATGGCACAGCATGTTGGTTGTTTTGATGACCTATGTGTTGTTGCCTAATAATTAATAAGGGACTGCTAAATGTCACCTTGTGCTGTTTCCTTTTAGTCACAGAACAGCAAGACAGAGCCTTTACCCTGGGACTGGCAGGTCTGCTGGGAGATGGAGTCTACAACTTTGGAGAGCTAGTAAGTTTCCTGAAAGTAACATTACAGCTTATGTTTTTGGCTCTGGGCTTATGTCCTAGTTATATAATAGAAGATACATATTTGCTTTTATAGTAGAGTAAGTCTGTATTACCTGATTTAGACTGGAAGAACATTGGATAGTGATGCACTATATATATATATATATATATATTGATAGGTAACAGATTATATTATAAAGACAAATGATTCAGTAAAACTCTTTGATCTCCTAAACAGCTGATGCATCCAGTACTGGAATCTCTGCGCAACTCTGACCGGCAGTGGCTCATAGACACTCTCTATGCCTTCAACAGCGGCAACGTGGAGACTTTCCGTGCACTGAAAACTGCTTGGGGACAGCAGGTATTTTTCCATATGATGGGGGGTTTGTTACATAAAAAAATGCTACTATTTATCTTCCATTTATATTCTCTTACTTTAAAGGGATACTGTCATGGGAAAAAATTTTTTTTTCAAAATGAATCAGTTAATAGTGCTGCTCTAGCAGAATTCTGCACTGAAATCCATTTCTCAAAAGAGCAAACAGATTTTTTTATATTCAATTTTGAAATCTGACATGGGGCTAGACATATTGTCAATTTCCCAGCTGCCCCAATTCATGTGACTTGTGCTCTGATAAACTTCAATCACTCTTTACTGCTGTACTGCAAGTTAGAGTGATATCACCCCCTCCCTTTTTCCCCCCAGCAGCCAAACAACAGAACAATGGTAAGGTAACCAGATAACAGCTCCCTAACACAAGATAATCTCTGCCTGGTAGATCTAAGAACAGCACTCAATAGTAAAAACCCATGTCCCACTGAGACACATTCAGTTACATTGAGAAGGAAAAACAGCAGCCTGCCAGAAAGCATTTCTCTCCTAAAGTGCAGGCACAAGTCACATGACTGGGGGCAGCTGGGAAATTGACAAAATGTCTAGCCCCATGTCAGATTTCAAAATTGAATATAAAAAAATCTGTTTGCTCTTTTGAGAAATGGATTTCAGTGCAGAATCCTGCTGGGGCAGCACTATTAACTGATGCGTTTTGAAAAAAAACATGTTTTCCGATGACAGGATGCCTTTATGGAGAAGGAAAGCTACCAAAGCAGTGTATTGCCAATAGATTAGCCACAATAGTGCAAACTATAACACTATATTTATTCTGCGGAATGCTTTACCATACCGGAGTAAACAGCCCTAGATGCATTGTAAAGGAAAAGTATACATTATTATAACACACATAAGGTACAAATTGGAAGCCCTATTTCTAGATGTTTTTAATAGTGTCATTGCCATTGGACTGTATTTTCTGGTTTGGATTATCTCCTTGTTTATTCCATGCACAGATCCATTCCTTTTTTTGCTTTCTTATAATTACACATATAAGTAGAAGGTGCAATGTTTCTTGCCTGAGTCAAGTTATGTCCATACACTATCACCATCTTTTGTAATGTATTTTTATCTATGGTTTGGCTCTCGCGTTTAATAAAAAAATTGTTTTCTTAAATTGACTACTTACTGTGTTCTGTTTTTAGCCTGATCTTGCTGCTAATGAACCACTTTTGCTAAAGAAAATCCAGTTACTTTGTCTCATGGAGGTAAGGCCAATGCTATTGTAGGTTGACTATAAAATTTATACTGGCATGTATTACTTTAGTATTCCCCAGAGTATGAATGTGTTTACTGCAATCTCCAGCAGGTGGGGGAAACCCACCCAGTTACCAAGTAAAAATAGGTAGTTGGGCTTTGTTAAAATGGCTTCTCCTCATATAACAGCTTCAAATGGTCTCACAGGTGTGCAAGGTCCTTTACAGGCAGACATGTGAGTCTAAAGGTGGCTGTACACAGATCCGCTGGTTTATCACAAAACAAGTGAATCTCTCCCTGATATGCCCACCTTGAGGTGGGCAATATCGGGCTAATCCGATCGTGGGCCCTAGTGCCCAACAATCAGATTATAATGAAAGGTGTATGGGCGGATTGTGGGACCGCATCAACAGACAAATGCGGTCTGCGATCTTACCCCTGCCCGATTGACACCTGGCTGCCTCTTGGCCAGATATTGTTTGGGGAAGCCTGTCGGAGGGCCCCATACACATGCCAATAAGCTGCCGACTCGGTTTGTCGGCAGCTTTTATCGGCCCGTATATGGCCACCTTAAGACATATTTTCCATACATTCCAGCACACTCCTCAATATGCTGTACTTTAATGTACTGAAGTCTGAATAGAAGGTTGTATCTTCAAATTTGCAGCAATTGACTATATTTCCGTATTCTTACAATATTATATTAAAAGGGAACTATCACAAAAATGAAAATTTAAAATTGGCTTCAGCATACTGAAATAAGAATTTCTAAATACAATAAATCAAAAATTCTGTACAGTTTCTGAAATAATCAAGTTTATCTTCACTATTTTTCTCTGAGCATCTGTTTCTCTTCATTCTGTCTCTGTGCTGCCCGTTCTCCATCTCGTGTCCTTCCCTTCTGTGCAGCCTGCTTTCCCTCCAGTGTCCTTCCCCTCTGTGCCGCCCGCTCACCCTCCCTCCCGTGTCCTTCCTCTCTGTGCAGCCTGCTCTCCCTCCCGTGTCCTTCCCCTTTGTGCCTCCCGCTCTCCCTCCCGTGTCCTTCCCTTCTGTGCAGCCTGCTTTCCCTCCCGTGTCCTTTCCCTCTGTGCCGGCCGCTCACCCCCCCTCCCGTGTCCTTCCCCTCTGTGCAGCCCGCTCTCCCTCCCGTGTCCTTCCTCTCTGTGCAGCCCGCTCTCCCTCCCGTGTCTTTCCTCTCTGTGCAGCCTGCTCTCCCTCCCGTGTCCTTCCCCTCTGTGCCTCCCGCTCTCCCTCCCGTGTCCTTCCCTTCTGTGCAGCCTGCTTTCCCTCCCGTGTCCTTTCCCTCTGTGCCGCCCGCTCACCCTCCCTCCCGTGTCCTTCCTCTCTGTGCAGCCCGCTCTCCCTCCCGTGTCCTTCCCCTCTGTGCTGCCCCCTCTCCCTCCCGTGTCCTTCCCTTCTGTGCAGCCTGCTTTCCCTCCCGTGTCCTTTCCCTCTGTGCCGCCCGCTCACCCTCCCTCCCGTGTCCTTCCTCTTTGTGCAGCCCGCTCTCCCTCCCGTGTTCTTCCCCTCTGTGCTGCCTGCTCTCCCTGCCGTGTCTTTCCCTTCTGTGCAGGCTGCTTTCCCTCCCGTGTCCTTCCCTTCTGTGCCACCCGCTCACCCTCCCATGTCCTTACCCTTTGCTCTCAGCCCAGCCTGCCAACCCTCTCTCGCTCACTTCGGGGGCCCCAGGTCGCAGTCTACCAGGACCATGATGTAGATCTACTAGTAGACCGCGATCGACGTCCTGGGCACCCCTGACTTAGACTAATGATTGGATGCTGGGAATAGTAGTTTACTGGGGGGATAACTAGGGCAGAAGGCACTTACTGGTTAGAACAGGTTGGATAATGTTGTTTGGTACTTTAATTATCCCATTCAATCTACCCCTCTCTGCTTAGATGACCTTTACACGTCCTGCCAATCACCGCCAGCTCACCTTTGAAGAAATCGCTAAGAGCGCACAGGTCATTGTTAATGATGTAAGTATTAACACAAGCTGGGCTTCTGTAGCTCGTTTATATATTGAGAGTTTACTTTTTAATCATTCTTTCACTCTTGCTGACCATATGTTCTCACTAAACTGCCTCCACCCACTTAGCCTTATGGCATGTGCCTCTAATATTAATGAATGTGTTAAAGCAGGTACATCTGAACGAATTTCAGTTGTGTGTTTTGCAATGAAAATAAAGTACCTGTTCATTTAATGCACTTTATAAATGTGTCAAATTGTATGATTGAATCAGTGAAGGCAAATCACCCCCTAGAGATTAATTTCCTCTTACCAATTAGTTACTAAAGTGCAAGTAAAGGCTTGGATTGGCAGTTTACTGATACAGGGCTGCTGTATTACTGCTCAAGCATAATCTTTATGCTGTCAGATATACCCTCTGATATCCCAGCTCTTTGGTTATCTGCTTTCCACCCCACTGGTCACATCATATGAAAGTCTGGCTCCACGCATGGTTTTTTGGGAACTGAAGTGCAGGTGTAGGCAAATAAACAAAGCCTAGAAGCCAAACCAGGCAGCTAAATAATTTGATATATTTGGGGTCTAATTTTGTCTGAATATGCTGCTGGATCAAGGAATTCGTACAACACATCTGTTCCATATTATTGCCAGTCTAACCCTTTACTGTTTGTGTGCTAACCTTTAAATAGTTAAGTATGAGCATTGCTAATATTGTACACGGCCATGCCTTTTCCAAGTACAGGTATAGGATCGGTTATCTGGAAACCCATTATCCAGAAAGTTCCGAATTATGGAAGGGCCATCTCCCATAGATTCCATTTTATCCAAATAATCCACTTTTTAAAAAGTGATTTCCTTTTTCTCTGTAATAATAAAACATTGTACTTGATCCAAATTTAAGAGTCGGCCAGATTCAGGGAGCTTAGTCGCCAGGTGACAAATCTCCTCTTCTTCGGGGTGACTAATCTCCCTGAACTGCCTTCCACCGGCTAAAATGTAAAACGCTTGGGGGCAGGCACTTGGAGGGCTTTGTTTTCCGAAGTCGCCCGAAGTTTCCTCATGAGGCAATTACAGAGGACTTTTGTTTTCCGAAGTCGCCCGTAATTGCCTCATTAGGAAACTTCGGGCAACTTCGGAAAACCAAGCCCCCCGAGTGCCTGCTCCCAGGCGGTTTTCATTTTAGCCGGTGGAAGGCAGGGTAAAGCAGATCGGGGGGAGATTAGTCACCCCAAAAAAGAGATTTGTCGGCTGGAATCTAATCTCCCAGAATCAGCCTGTGTGCCCCGACCCTAAGTAATCCTTATTGGAAGCAGATCCAGCCTGTTGGGTTTATTTCTAGTAGAGTTAAGGTATGAAGATCCAAATTACAGAAAGATCCGTTATCTGGAAAACCCCAGGTCCCAAGCATTCTGGAAAACCGGCAACATCGGTTATGCTTTACATTCTTTCCTACCTGCTCTCTTGGCATCAGATCATATTGTGAAAGAGCTTTCCATAATGCAGTAACCCTTTCCCTGCCAATGAAATGAAATTTAAATTACCAGCGGATGTAGATCTCCATGTTCCATTCAAATGAATAAAAGAAAGTGTTGTGGTTCCAAGCAGCCGCTGGCAATGAATTGAGTTAAAGGTACTGTGGTTTTCTCTAGGTGGAGCTTCTGGTGATGAAGGCCCTGTCAGTGGGGCTGCTCCGGGGCAGTATTGATGAGGTAGACAAGAGAGTGCACATCACTTGGGTGCAGCCACGGGTCCTAGATCTACAGCAGGTAAATATCTTTCAAAGAGGTTTAAGGTGGCCTAAAGATCCTATTGTACTAATAGAGGATTCGTACGATTTTCGGACCGTGTGTGGAGAGTCCCAACATTTTTCGTCCGGCGGTGATTGGACAGGTTTGATTTTGTCCCGTCGGAGCCCATTGCGCTCTCATCGTAATCCGATCGTTCAGCCATAGGGTCGAACGTTCAGATTACCCCCGATATAGCCATACCCGTTAGTGGCATATCGGGGAAAGATCAGCTCGTTTGGCTATGTCCCCAAACAAGCGGATCTTTGCGTCTATGGTCACCTTTAGTAAATAATAATATTGTGTGTGTTTGTTAAGGGGAGCAGGACTAATGTCTGCAATTGATTCTAGAAATTAGGTTCGGGTTTCGGCCTTTTTCAGCAGGATTCAGATTTGGCCAAATATTTCTGCCTGTCCAAACCGAATCCTAATTTGTATATGCAAATAAGGGACGGGGAGGGGAATTGCATGACTTTTTGTCACAAAACAAGGAAGTAAAAAAAAAAAATGTTTTCCCCTTCTCGGCTAAATCTTTCGCAAAGGATTCTGGGGTTCGGAAGAATCCAAAATAGTGGATTCGCTGCATCCCTAATTTTTGTATTAACATACATCTGCCAGGAAAGGGAGCCCCACTATAAGATATATTGGATCATTCATCTGACACCCAACTGCTGCATGAAGACAGAATGAGGAGAAACAGATGCTGAGAGAGGAATAGTGAAGATAAACTTGATTATTTCAGAAACCATGCAGGATTTTTAATTGATTGTGTGTGTGTGTGTGTGTGTATATATATATATATATATATATATATATATATATATATATATATATATATATATATATATATATATATATATATATATATATATATATATATTTCCACAATTTATATTATATTAAAGGGGAACTATCATAAAAATTAAAATTTAATATAAGCTTCATCATGTCTCTCTACATGCAGAATTTGTGCAAAAGGCCGTTATTTTCTTAGATTTTGTTTGTACTGGAATCAGTTATTTGAGTGAGCTCTAATACATCTGCTAGGAAAGGAGCCCCCCTATAAGATATATTGGATCTAACTGTCAATTAATATCTGACACCCAACTGCCGCATGTGAGAGAATGAAGAGAAACAGATGCTGAGAAAATAAACCTGATTATTTCTGAAACAATGCAGATTATTTAAATCATTCTATTTGGAAAGTTTCTTACGTCAGCATGAATTTTCGCAATAGTTCCCCTTAACGGCAACAGGACAAGGGGAAACCTTATAGCAAGGGTCAGGTTTTATATATTTATTATTATTATTATTGTGGCCATCTTGTTCACTCCACTTTATATCATCTGCATGGCAGAACAGAGACCTTGTGGGGACGGAGTAGCCTTGGAGAATCATTGCTTCCTGCTTTACAGGGAGCATAATTTTTATGTAATATAATTGATTTCTAGCACAAATTCTGACTGCATGTATTTCTTTATTTTAGATCAAGGGAATGAAAGACCGCCTAGAGCACTGGTGCACAGACGTGAAGAGTATGGAAATGCTTGTAGAACACCAAGCTCATGACATCTTGACGTAAATCTCTCTTCTCTGTATCATAAAGCAGAGACTACACCTGTGCCCTCTCCATTAAGGGACGCCGCTTTCAGTGTAGGGGGAGGAATAAAGGAGTAAAATGGGAGCAGCCTGGTCCCACCTGATGTTTGAAACATCTGACCTGTTTTATTTGTGGCTTTTTTTCAATAGGAAACGGCCTCTTTGTTATAATATGGGATGTGTGTCTGCACCGAGATCACAACAAGAAATAAACCATTTCTGTAAATCTCTTGTTCTTTTTCTGTATTATAGCGAGTGACCTCAAACCGCACATATTGGGTATAGCCATTCTCTCTTGTACTGGGGCTTAACCTGCAGTGTAATTTGCAGTCAGTATAATTAAAGGAGAACAAAACCCTAAAAATAAGTGGCTAAAAATGCTATATTTGATATACAGCTTGTCAATAGCAGCAATGATCCAGGACTTCAAACTTGTCACAGGGGGTCACCATCTTGGAAAGTGTCTGTGACACTCACATGCTCAGTGGGCTCTGATTGGCTGTTGAGAAGCTAAGCTTAGGGCTCGTCACTAATTATCCAGCAGAAAATGAGCTTCCCTGGCTGTAATATAAGCCGATGCTACAGGTTTGCTGATTATTCAATTCTGATGCTAATTGCACTGGTTTCTGTGCTGCCATGTAGTAATTATGTGTATTAATTACTAATCAGCCTTATATTGTGACATTTCTATTCTATGTGTACTGTATATTGTGAGTGGCTCCCTAAGCTCAGTAAGTGACAGCAGCACAGAGCATGTTTATAGATGCAGTAACATCACGGAGTGGAGCAGATAGGTAAGAAGATAGGTTGTTTCTTTTCCTGCATGTACATACAGGCCAATTAACAGTCAAACAGAAACCGTTGCCGTCTCCATTAGGTAATCTTCATCATCTTCCATTGGTTGAGACTTGTCGCTTTCTGTTTTTTATTCCCCGCGGTAAATGGCACTGTTGGAGTCTGTCTCATGCACGCACACCTCATACAGCAGCCCAGCCGGCAGCCTCTTCTGCAGCTCCTCCCAAATAAACACAGTTATGTTTTCCACAGTACTGCAGGGGAGAGACCAGAAAAAGCAATTATAAATAGGTATAACCTGTCTATGAATGTCATTTCTGATGTTTCCCTTACAAAACAGTACAGATTCAGCCAAAGAAATTTACAAACTGCCGTTTTCTCTTCTTTATGATGAGGCACATTTATCAAGGGTCGAATTTCGAATTCATGTGAGTTTTTTAAACTCCCATAAATTAGAAATTCGACTAGTCGAAACTTATTAATAAAATCAAAATTTTTAACAGGCTGTTGTTTCTCCTGCTCAATGTAACTGAATGTGTCTGAGTGGGACCTGGATTTTACTATTGAGCGTTGTTCGAAGATCTACCAGGTAGCTGTTATCTTGTGTTAGGGAGGAACTCCACGATGCGGCTGGTGCCGACACGCTGAGTTTTCATCCAACAGTCCGATTAATGTAGTTCTTACCTGCAATTTCTTCTTCACTTCCTATTATCTTAAAGGGATACTGTCATGGGAAAAAACATTTTTTTCAAAATGAATCAGTTAATAGTGCTACTCCAGCAGAATTCTACACTGAAATTAATTTCTCAAAAGAGCAAACAGATTTTTTTATATTCAATTTTGAAATCTGACATATTGTCGGTTTCCCAGCTGCCCCTGGTCATGTGACTTGTGCTCTGATAAACTTCAATCACTCTTTACTGCTGTACTGCAAGTTAGAGTAATATCACCCCCGTCCCTTTTTCCCCCCAGCAGCCAAACAAAAGAACAATGGGAAGGGAACCAGATAGCAGCTCCCTAACACAAGATAACAGCTGCCTGGTAGATCTAAGAACAACACTCAATAGTAATAACCCATGTCTCACTGAGACACATTCAGTTACATTGAGAAGGAAAAACAGCAGCCTGCCAGAAAGCATTTCTCTCCTAAAGTGCAGGCACAAGTCACATGACTGGGGGCAGCTGGGAATTTGACAAAATGTCTAGCCCCATGTCAGATTTTAAAATTGAATATAACAAAATCTGTTTGCTCTTTTGAGAAATGGATTTCAGTGCAGAATCCTGCTGGGGTAGCACTATATTCTGCAGAATGCTTTTTCCGATGACAGGATCCCTTTAAGAACATCCGTCGCGTCACATGGTGACGTGACGGCAATCGTGGAGTTCCTCTCTTAGGGAGCTGTTATCTGGTTACCTTCCCATTGTTCTTTTGTTTGGCTGCTGGGGGGGGAAGGGAGGGGTTGATATCACTCCAACTTGCAGTACAGCAGTAAAGAGTGATTAAAGTTTATCAAAGCAGAAGTCACATGACTGGGGGCAGCAGGGAAACGGATTTCAGTGCAGAATTCTGCTGGAGCAGCACTATTAACTGATTCATTTTGAAAAATTTTTTTTTTCCCATGACAGTATCCCTTTATAGGAACTTTAAACGGTGCTTCATCTCAAACAGCAAAAAGTGGTCACAAAAGAACCTTATTTCTGATTACGCAACATGTTTATTGCCGTGAGACTCACCTAACAACATTTTGGAAGTAAGGCACATCTTTATCCACATTTTTATGGTCCAGGGGAACTGTGATGCATTCCTGGGAGAGAAGAGGGTTTATAATTAAACATTTCCTGCTAGGTTTTTGCAGTCTGTGTTTAAAGGTCAGTCTTTGCTTTTCTGAGCACTCTTGCAGTTTATATGACACTCTAAGACGTCTCAAGAGCCAGGGCCGGAACTAGGGGTAGGCAGAGTAGGCACATGCCTAGGGTGCAAAGCTGGGGGGCGCCAGACACGTACCTCCTCTGCCCACTTTCCCTAATCCGGTCCCCTCTCTGCCCTTTTGGCGAATGTGAGCGTTTGCTCTGTTGCACTAGTTCTACTCTCACTGGTGTGCATGCGTGTGCCTATTTGGCTGGCCAGGCCCGGCACTGCTCTGAGCAGTTTTACAATAAGTTTGAGTGGCTATATATCTCTTTTAATAGCACACTTTCTATCAGGCCACACTTGACCAGTCCTGTATGTCAAGTTACCGTCCTGTCTCACTGCCACCGATTGCTTCCAAACTGCTTGAGCGTATAGAGTTCTCCCATCTTACTCACTTTCTACACACCCATGATCCGATGGACCCTCATCAACCTGGTTTCCGGCCTGTACACTGAGACTGCTTTGTGCAGAGTTACAAATGATCTCCAGTTTGCTAAAGCCAAAGGTCACTTCTCCATCCTTCTCCTCCTTGACCTATCATCTGCATTTGATATGGCTGACCACTCTCTCATGCAAATTCTGCAATTGTTTGGTATCAGTAACCAGGCTGCATCTTGGCTCTCTTCTTACCTCTCTAACTGTTCATTCACTGTTTATGCCAAATAACCTCATCTCCAGTTCCACTTAGATCAGAGACACACGGGGAGATTAGTCGCCCAGCGACAAATCTCCTCTTCTTCAGGGCAACTAATTTCCCCGAACTACCTTCCCGCCGGCTAGAATGAAAATCACCAGCGGGATGGCACTCGGAGCGATTCATTTTCCAAAGTCGCCCGAAGTTTCTAGCCGGCGGGAAGGTAGGGGAGGGCAGTTCGGGGAGATTAGTCACCCAGAAGAAGAGGAGATTTCTCATCGGTTGACTTAATCTCCCCGAATCTGCCCGTGTGTCTCTGCCTTAAAGGAGAAGGAAAGACTTCTTCCACTTGGGGGTGCCAAATGTTAGGCACCCTCAAATGATTATATTAACTTACCTTACCGGTACTCCTATCGGCAGAAAACTACACCGCCCGGGGTTATTACAGTGAGCACCACGGAGCGATCCACTTATATGTAATGTAACCATACTTTTTATTTATGTGATGGTATTTTTATATTTATTTGTACTTATTGTAATGGCCCCCTGTTTCTTCTACTAAATGATTGTTCTGCTGTACAATGCTTTGCCCTCAAGGAGTACTATACAAATACAAATATACATAAAAGGTGGCCATACACGGGCCGATAAAAGCTTGCGACAGACCAAGTTGGCAGTTTATTGGCCTGTGTATGGGGCCCCCCCTAGGGCCCACGATCGGATCAGCCCAATATTGCCCACCTCGACATCTCCAAACGAGCGGATCTCTCCGTGTATGGCCACCTTTACTTACCTCCATGTACTGTTTCAAATCAGTAAGGTTCATAACCATTCCAGTTATGGGGTCAATCTGAAAGAAGGAGCACAAATATTTAAATTGTTAGGACATAACTTGTTTTTAGGTCTCTGCAATGGCATCCCTACCTACATCTTGTCTTGCACAGCCCTCCTAAATTCTGTACTGTCTGTTGTCATCAGTTATAATGAGTGCTCAGTCGTGTCATATAACCAATGATCAATGATTTGACATGTTAAAACACTATATGTGTAATATTTATACGCAGGTCATACACAGTCTAATAAAAGCTGCCAACTTGGCCTTTCCAGAACAAGTTGGCCTTTGTAGTGTGTCTTCCGATCAATGTCTGGCCGAATATTACCCTGCAGGTTTGCAAGACTGCATCTGAGCATTGATGCTAAGGGGTTACCCATAGGCCCCCTTATGATCCAATTTATGGCCTGGGAGCCAAACGATTGGCTCAGCCTGATCTGATCCACTGCATGGGTTGCCAAATCCTGCTGCTCTATCACTGTATGGCCAGCTCTAACCTTGTTGGGATTCTTCACCTTTGTGCATTGTTGCCTTTTGTGTGCATAGGATTTCTGTGAATGTGGCCAGTGTGTGTGCCTGAGATCTAGCCAAACCCCGTATGACAGATACTTGGTGAGATTAATACTCACCTTTCCCCGGACTGTGACAATTGCTGAAAAAGTCAAAGAAGGAGAATTTTAAGATCAACCCATTGTTTACATGGCACTTACATCTGCACCATTAGCTCTTCCTTATCACCAACAATTTTTTTTTTTTGCTTTCCCCCCTCCTCACCTTTGTAGTTGTGACCATGGCCATTAGGGTTGTTGCACTTTCCAAATATTCTTTTGTTTTCTTCTTCGCTCAGAGAATTGCTGCAAAACATTAAAAGGATATTGTCATGGGAAAACACGCATCAGTTAATAGAGCTGCTCCAGTAGAATTCTGCACTGAAATCCATTTCTCAAAAGAGCAAACTGATTTTTTATTTAATTTTGAAATCTGACATGGGGCTAGACATATTGTTAGTTTCCCAGCTGCCCCCAGTCATGTGACTTGTGCTCTGATAAACTTCAGTCACTCTTTACTGCTGTACTGCAAGTTGGAGTGATATCACAATGGGAAGGTAACCAGATAGCACAAGATAACAGCTGCCTGGTAGATCTAAGGGTAAAGGTGGCCATACACGGGCCGATAAAAGCTGCCAACAGACCGTGTCGGCAGCTTATTGGCCTGTGTATGGGGCCCCCCGACGGGCTTCACCGGTCGACATCTGGCCGAAAGTCGGCCAGATCTCGATCGAATGGGACAAAAAATCCCGTTGGATGGCGGCCGCATCTATTCATTGATGCGGTCCCGCGATCCGACCATCCATTACTATTCGTTAGGATCCGATCATTGGACATCGCCAAACGAGCGGATCTCTCAGTGTATGGCCACCTTTAGGTCACACTGGGCGTTTCGGGGAAATTTAGTCACCTGCCGACTAATGGCCTCGTCTTTGCGGTGACCAATCTCCCCGAACGCCTTCCCTCACTCTTGCGCTGGCTAAAATGAAAAATCACGGGCGCTAAGCACACACGGCGATTCGTTTTCCGAAGTCGCCCGAAGTTGCCTCACGAGGAGCAGCAGTTGGTTGTCAGATATTCATTGATCCAATATATCTTATAGGGGGGCTCCTTTTGCCTAGAAGATGTATTAGAGCTCACTCTATTAAACTCACCAGCCATCATGTCTCTCTACATGCAGAATTTGTACAAAAGGCAGTTATTTTGTTAGATTCTGTTTGTACTGGAATCAGTTATCTGAGTGAGCTCTAATACATCTGCTAGGAAAGGAGCCCCCCTATAAGATATATTGGATCTAACTGTCAGTGAATATCTGACACCCAACTGCTGAATGAAGAGAGAATGAAGAGAAACAGATGCTGAGAGAGGAATAATGAAACAATCGTTCCCCTTTAATAAATGAAGCTGAAGCTGGAACACTAACCTGTGAAGACGATGGCTTGCACTGAAAGACAAACGGCGTGAAATCTGGATGATACGAGGCTCCGGGTGCGACATTATTAAGTCACAGTTCTGCATATTAAGAATATTAACGGCGGCCAAACCACTACACACTGTACTGTGTCTGTGCTACACAAACTGCTCTTCTCATCTGCTCTTTGATCAGCAGCCAGAGGGTAGGCTTACAATCCAGGATTCTGATTGGCCGGCAAATCTGCTTCCTTATTGACATAAGCAGTCTGCATCCTGGCTTACTGGCGTCATGTGATCCTAAGGCTTTATTCTCCCTTTAATTCTGAGAAATCACCAACCAGCAATGCTTTTAATTAGGTTACAGTAATAGGGAAGGACAAGTATCGGGCCAGCGATCTCACTGCTTTCAGTGGCTGCTTTAATAGATGTTCTCTGGAAAATGCAGTACAGATATAGGATCCGTTATCCGGAAACCCGTTATCCAGAAAGCTCTGAATTATGGAATGGCCGTCTCTCATAGATTCCATTTTATCCAAATAGACCAAATTTTTTTTTTTAAAAAAAAATGATTTCCTTTTTCTGTGTAATAATAAAACAGTCGCTTGTACTTGATCTCAACTAAGATATAATTAATCCTTATTGGAAGCAGAACCAACATATCGGTTTTAATTAAAAGAAGAGCCATCGCAAAAAATTAAAATTTAATATAAGCTTCAGCAAACTGAAATAAGAAAATTTGCCGGCATCAAAAAAATTTGACGCTGGCGACGGTTTCGATGCCGGTGTCGGTTCTGACGCCGGCGCCAATTTAGACACTGGCGATCATAAACGGACGCCCATTCACTTTAATGGGTGCTGGCGTCAACTTTGACGATGGCGCCCATTTTTACGCCTGCAACAATCAAAATAATAATTTCGCAAATTTTTTGCCAGTTTCACGAATTTCCCACGAATTCGTGACGAAGCTAAAGGGGACAAATTTGCCCATCACTAATTGACAGTTAGATCCAATATATCTTATAGGGGGGCTCCTTTTGCCTAGAAGATGTATTAGAGCTCATTCAAATAACATCTAACAAAATAACTGCCTTTTGCACAAATCCTGCATGTAGAGAGACATGATGTCTGGTGAGTTTAATAGAGTGAGCTCTAATACATCTTCTAGGCAAAAGGAGCCCCCCTATAAGATATATTGGATCTAACTGTCAGTGAATATCTGACACCCAACTGCTGCATGAAGACAGAATGAAGAGAAACAGATGCTGAGAGAGGAATAGTGAAGATAAACTTGATTATTTCAGAAACAATACAGAATATTTAATTGATTCTATTTAGAAAGTTCCTTATTTCAGTATGCTGAGGCTTACATCACATTTTCATGATAGTTCCCCTTTAAAGGAACAGTTAATTGCCTTCATTTGAACAAAATACAGGAATATTAACAGGAGAGGACCTGTTTCGGTACAAAAGCATTTGTTTGTTTTTTTAGATCTTGCTACATTATTTCAATACTAAGAACCACCAGGGCAGAGAACAACCGACGCCTTTTAATCAGACCCGTGCTAGATGTAAAAACACAGAGGTGGGGGATTTATTTTTAAAAAGTGTCAGTTTACACCTGAAATTGCACTTTATACATTGTAGTTGCAGCTGTAAATGTATCTTTTTAGACATCATTTTCAAGGTTAATTGAAAGAAATAGAACTTAAAGAAGTGTAGAAACAGCTGTGAAATCAAGGAGTAGGGGATGTAGCTCAGTGGTAGAGCGCATGCTTTGCATGTATGAGGCCCCGGGTTCAATCCCCGGCATCTCCACTTTATTGATGCTTTTATTAAAAAGAAAAAAAAAATGTTATTTATATTCATCTTTCTTTGTACATTTTATGGTTGTCATGCACCTCATGCTAAATATTAGGCCATCTACAATAAATCTCAACTGGCTATTTTTTCCTAGTAGCGGCTTCTGCTCACCTGTCTTCCTTCTTTCACCTCTGCAGCCTTGGACTTTATTAACTTTAACCCACTTCTCCTATCATTCAATTCCTTTGACGGTCTCATCTATAAATTATAATTCTGCTTAATCTTTCAATCCCTGTGGTTACGCTTAACTCAACCACAATATTTTGTCTTGCAGCGACATCTGCTGGACAATTGTTGGAATTCCCAGATAAAAGTGCTTTAAAGAGTTTTACATTCATTTCATTATTTGCTGTTGAGTAACTTTAGTTATTTGCCATTTTTTGACCAGTTCTAAGTGGACTTAGAGTTGCCAACTGGCTGGTAAAAATAATGGTTGATCCCACTGTTATTTATAGGGAAAAAAATAAATATAAAGGAAGGCTGGTATTTTTTTCCGGAAAAGGTGGCGACCCTATGTGGACTGTAGGATCTCATTTTGCTTATGTGGGCTTCTATAGGTACTTTAGATTGTCAGCTCCAATGGGGACTCATGTGAATGATGTACAATCTCTGTAAGAGTCTGGCCACATGAGCAGATTCAGGGAGATTAGTCGCCCCAGCGACAAATCTCCTCTTCATCGGGACGACAATCTCTCCGAAACTGCCTCCTGCCGCACTTCATTTTTCGAAGTCGCCCGAAGTTTCCTCGTTTTCCTCGGGGAGATTGTCACCCCGAAGAAGAGGAGATTTGTCGCTGGGGCTACTAATCTCCTTGAATCTGCTCGTTTGGCCAGACCCTAAGGGGCAAATTCACTAAGCGCCGAAGCGCCGAACGCTAGCGTCAATTCGCTAGCGTTGGGCATTTTCATTACTGCGCAAATTCACTAACGAACGCTGGCGTAGATTCGCTAGTGTTACTTCGCACCCTTACGCCTGGCGAATTTTCGCATTGTACTGAACACTACCTTTTACGCTAGACTTCCTTCGCCACCTCAGACCAGGCGAAGCGCAATAGAGTAGATAGGGATTGCTTCCAAAAAAGTTCAGATTTTTTCTAAGTCCCAAAAAACGCTGGCGTGTTTCCTATATTATGGGTGAAAAAGATTGAGAATTTTTTTGGGGCTCCCCTCCTTCCCCCCTACATTTCCTGACTCATGGCAACTTAACTATACAGTGGGCACATGTGTAGGGCAAAATAAACATTTTATTTGATGTTTTGAAGGTTTCCCAGGCATTTGTAGTGATTCTATGTATTCCTCCATTGAAATTTGAATTTGGCGCCGTATGCAAATTAACCTTCGCTATCGTAACTTCGCTTCATTTAGCGAATCAACGCTAGCGCAACTTCACAACCTTATGCTACCCCTGTGCGCAACTTCGAATTTTAGTGAATTTGCGGAGCGCTGGCGAAACTACACCTGGCGAAGTGTGGCGAAGCGCGGCGAAGTTGCGCCTGGCGCAACTACGAATCTTAGTGAATTTGCCCCTAAATGTGTGGAATATGTTGCCACTATATAAATAAAAGGCAATAAAGTGACTTTCTGGCTAATAGACTCTACAGCATCGGAACAATGTACCACTGTGCCAGTGTTGTAGATTTTGGGTTTTCTTTTTGATCTGTGCCTGGTAGTATTATAAACTGACTATAAAGTGCTGAGAGATATGCCAGGCAATATTTTATTTATTACATTTTTCAAAAGGAGATCCGCCTAGAATTTTAAAATATTAAAGGAACAGTAGAAGCGGAGTTTCGGTAAGTTATTTCTTAATAAAGATTTTAACGTTTTATTTGTCTTGGTGTTTTTTTTTCACGATGCATACTAATACATTTTTGAAAAGTTTTTTTTGATGTTACTGGTCCTTTAAAATTCGGCTTTTCACTCTAACGCGCATGCACAGCCGCGAGAAGATGCCGGAAGTGGATCAGTCCGTGGCGCTCACTGGAATAACCCCGGCCCGGTGCAGTTTTCTGCTGATAGGAGCACCGGCTCGGGGTTTCAGGTAAGTCAATATATTCACTTGGGGGTGCCTAACATTTGGCAGCCCCAATCGGTTAACGACTTCCCTTCTCCTTTAATGAGCAACTTTCATATATCTTGGTACAATAGGTCAACTTACTAACGTTTTGGGGCCACAAATTGAATTTGCTATGGGGCCCAGTAAGAGCTTTTTATGCCACGGACTACTAGCTAGTGTTCGAGAAACCTCTCTTTAGGTTTCTATACCACTATAGTAGTGGGGAGATCAGGGCTGGCCTTAGGCCTATTGGACCAATTGGGCCCAAAAGGGCCCCGCACCTCTGGGGGCCCCGCACCACAGGGCAGCACAGATAATATTTCCCTCAGAACATGATGCTGCCTGGCCTGCCCCCAACTTTGAGAGTCCAGCCCATCCCCAAATCCATAGGTCCAGCCCACCCCCAACTCTGATAAACCAGCCTATCCCCCAACTCCATAGGTCTAGCCTGCCCCCAACTCTCATAGGCCCAGCTTTCCTCCAACCTTGATAGGCCCTTCCTGCCCCCAATCCAACCAAGCCTGCTCCCAAGCTGAATCGGCCCAGCCCCAAACTAATTGGCCCAGTCCACTCTCCTATTTCCTCCCTCTCTCTCTTACCCTGTGTGCCCCTATTATGTGCCCCTATTTCATCCCTCTCACTCTCTTACCTTGTCTGCCCCGTTCCTTTCTATTTTGTGCCTGTATGCCCTTATTTTCCTAAATACTTGGTGTGTCAGTAGCCAGCAACACTTTGTCTAGGGGCCCCGCCAACATGGTCCCAATTGGGCCCCACATTTGATAGGATCACCCATGGGGGAGATATAGTAATCTACATATGCTGTGTACACAAAGAGCATTTTACACCGTGGGAACTTGAGAAGTTTCCAATAAATATTTAACTGCAATTGCTTGAGTTTCACTGGCAGAGAAAGTATTCTTGAAGGGAGGTGGGAATGACAGCCACTGTGACCCTCACGCAGGGTGCCCTTACACCATTATTGTGACCATCTCTGATCCCTGCTCCTGTTTGAGTTGTGCTCCATGAGACTCTCATTACACATGAATTGGTGCGCATTACCCTGGATTGTAATACTCTCTTGCTGATGGTAACCCTGTGGGAAGCACTGATCTGCTCCTGGTGGCTTTGTGGACTACTGAATTCTAATGGGGGGCTCTGTGCCGAAGGGGGCCTCTGGTGAGGGTGCAGATGAGCCTTTGCCCGAGGGTGCAGAAGAACAACTGAGTACCGGTGATGGCATTTTGGAATTTAGTGGTCGTAAGATGCCACGTCTTCCAGCATCCATCTGTAACCTGTCTGAGAGCCTTAATAAGCTTTACTTGACTGGAACGATGATAACTGAACTGCCTGATGACTTTTACCAACTAGAAAACCTGCGAACACTGGCACTAGATGCCAATAGACTGGCAGAGTTGCCAGAGGCTGTGTGCTCCTTGCCAAAGCTTGGTCGCCTGTATATAGGGGCCAACCACCTGCAAGGACTTCCTATGTCCTTCGCAAGACTTCAGAGTTTGCGGATATTATGGATTGAACGCAACTTTCTATATCACTTTCCACGGGTGCTGTTGAGTTTGCCCGGGCTGCGCTGTTTACAGATGGGGGATAACCGCATGAAGAGGCTTCCAAGCGAAATAGCAACTGCCATGCCCGGACTGAAAGGCTTCTGGTT
Organism: Xenopus laevis; assembly: GCF_017654675.1. Lineage (NCBI taxonomy): Eukaryota > Metazoa > Chordata > Amphibia > Anura > Pipidae > Xenopus > Xenopus laevis. The sequence goes on from NC_054378.1 coordinate 6,282,472, forward strand.
GTATGCAAACCGCTTCGACAGGGTCCCCAATGCTCTCCTGCGCTTACATGGCCTGGAAATTCTAGATCTTGACAAAAACCGCATAACGGAATTCCCTGACATGAGTAGAATGAAGGGACTGCGTTTGCTCGCTTATGACCACAACCCTGTGACATCGCCACCCAAGGTGGCAGCGACTGTGACTTTAGTAGGAGAGGGCGCTCAGGAGTTTATGGAAGAGCGGGAAGAGCAGAGAAGACAAAGGGAGGAGGAAGAACAAGAGGAGAGAGAAAGGGAGCAGCAGGAAGCAGAGAACAAGGAAGCTGAACAGGGTGAGGAAGAAGGGCAAGAGGGACATGAAGAAGAACTTTATGAGAGGGAAGAGGCTAAGGAAAGAGTGGAAAACCCCAATGATCACTATTACCCAGAGTATGAGGAGGAGCAGGACTACATGGAGGATGAAGAATATTATCCCGATGAGGGACGGTATTATAACCAGTGGTAGAAATAAGCATCATCAGCTGGGGAGGAGGTTTAGTGATGTAGGAACATTAATGGCAATATAAAACCAGCCATAACATCCACAGATGGGGCAATCCTTCCTGAATATGGATGTATTTTGCCTAACTACCCTTCACCCACTAGGAAGCCTCAATTTCTTTAAAACTGCTTATACGATTGCATTTCTGTGCTTATAATAACACAGAAAAACATATAAGTTAAAGCAATATATCAGTGTGAGGTGACATTATCTATCTATCTATCTATCTATCTATCATCTATCTATCCATCCATCTCTCTCTCTCTCTCTCTCTCTCTCTCTCTCTCTGTCTCTCTCTCTGTCTCTCTCTCTCTCTCTCTCTCTCTCTCTCTCTCTATCTCTCATACTATCTATCGTTCTATCATCTATCGTTCTATCTTTCTATCAATCATCTATCTTTCTATCTATTGTTCTATCTATCTATCTATCTATCATCTATATATCTATCATCTATCTATCTATCTATCTATCTATCTATCTATCTATCTATCTATCATCTATCGTTCTATCTATCTATCTATCTATCTATCTATCTATCTATCTATCATCTATATATCTATCATCTATCTATCTATCTATCTATCTATCTATCTATCTATCTATCTATCTATCTATCTATCTATCTATCTATCATCTATCGTTCTATCTATCTATCTATCTATCTATCTATCTATCTATCATCTATCGTTCTATCTATCTATCTATCTATCTATCTATCTATCTATCTATCTATCATCTATCGTTCTATCTATCTATCTATCTATCTATCTTTCTATCTATCTATCTATCTATCTATCTATCTATCTTTCTATCTATCATTCTATCTATCTATCTATCATCTATTGTTCTATCATTCTATCGTTCTATCTATCGTTAGTTTTATCGGTCTATCTATCATCATTCTATCTATTGTTTGTTCTATTGTTCTATCATTCTATTGTTCCATTGTTCTGTCGTTCCATGGTTCCATTGTTACATCTATCATCATTCCATTGCTTTATCTATCATTGTTCTATCATTCTATCTATCATTGTTCCATCGTTCTATCTATCATCATTCTTCTATTTGTATATGTATGAACATTAAGCGCCATCATATACAGTAGCTCTTTGCTGTTGGGGTTTACTTTTCATTTGTGGCTTCTAAAACCTCTGGTATGAGGAATCATCTTCTTGGTTTCACTCTGCTTCCAGTGGAAGTAATTGCTGCAGGAATTGGCTGCTTCAAGGCCCTGATGTATTTTATAAAGCCCTACATAGATATTCTAGCTTTGATTGAACATATATGAGGTATTAAGTGCTATGTGTTATCTGTGTTCTAATCAGTCTAATTGTTGCCCAAAATATAATGGGAGAAACATTTAGGGTGCATATCTGTAGGCATTTAAACATCCCTTTGATGCAAAAATTTAGGTACCCTTGTAATTTTGCTAATTTGAATGCATGTAACTGTTCAATACTAATTACTGGCAACACCAAATTGGTTGGATTAGCTTGTTAAGCCTTGAACTTCATAGGCAGGTGTGTCCAATCATGAGAAAAGGTATTTAAGGTGACCAATTGCAAGTTGTGCTTCTGTTTGACTCTCCTCTGAAGAGTGACAGCATGGGATCCTCAAAGCAACTCTCAAAAGATCTGAAAACAAAGATTGTTCTGTATCATGGTTTAGGGGAAGGCTACAAAAAGTTATCTCAGAGGCTTAAACTGCCAGTTTCAACTGTAAGGAAAGTAATGAGGAAATAGAAGGCCACAGGCACAGTTGCTGTAAAACCCAGGTCTGGCAGGCCAAGAAAAATACAGGAGCGACATATGCGGAGGATTGTGAGAATGGTTACAGACAACCCAAAGATCACCTCCAAAGACCTGCAAGAACATCTTGCTGCAGATGCAGGTGTATCTGTACATCGTTCTACAATTCAGCACAATTTGCACAAAGAACATGTGTATGGCAGGGGGATGAGAAGCCCTTTCTGCACTCACACAAACACAGTCGCTTGTTGTATGGAAAAGATCATTTAGACAAGACACAGTCATTTTGGAACAAAGTGCTTTGGCCGATGAGAAAAAATTTAGTTATTTGGTCATAACAAAAAGCAATTTGCAAGGCAGAATAAGAAGAACACCGTACTCCAAGAAAAACACCTGCTACCGACTGTCACATTTGGTGGAGGTCCCATCATGCTGTGGGGCTGTGTGACTAGTTCAGAGACTACTGGGGCCCTTGTTAAAGTCGAGGATCGGATGAATTCAACCTAATATCAAGAAATTCTTCAGGATAATGTTCAAGCATCAGTCACAAAGTTGAAGTTCCGCTGCAGGGGTCGGATATTCCAACAAGACAATGACCCTAAACACACTTGGGAATCTACAAAGACATTTATGCAGAGGGACAAGTACAATATTCTGGAGTCCCCCGACTTGAATATCATGGAAAACCTATGGGATGATTTGAAGCAGACTGTCCATGCTCGGCAGCCATCAAATTTAACTGAACTGGAGAGATTTTATATGGACCAATGGTCAAAAATAGCCACATCCAGAATCCAGACACTCATCAAAGGATATAGGAGGTGTCTAGAGGCTGTTACATTGCAAAAGTATTGATTTAATATCTCTGTTGGGGTGCCCAAATTTATGTACCTGTTTAATTGTGTTATGATGCATATTTTCTGTTAATCCAATAAACTTTATGTCACTGCTGAAATACTACTGTTTCCATACGACAAGTTATTTATTAAAAGGAAGTTGCTACTTTGAAAGCTCAGCCAATGATAAACAAAACTCCAAAGAGGGGTTCCCTCACTTTTTCATATGACTGTATGGGGCCGATTCACTCAGCTCGAGTGAAGGATTCGAATGAAAAATACTTCGAATTTCGAAGTATTTTTTGGGTACTTCGACCATCGAATGGGCTACTTCGACCTTCGACTACGACCTTCGACTTCGATTCGAACGATTCGAACGAAAAATCGTTCGACTATTCGACCATTCGATAGTCGAAGTACTTTCCCTTTAAAAAAAACTTCGACCCCCTACTTCGACAGCTACAAGCTACCGAAGTCAATGTTAGCCTATGGGGAAGGTCCCCATAGGCTTGCCTGTGATTTTTTGATCGAAGGATTTTCCTTTGATCGTTGGATTAAAATCCTTCGAATCGTTCGATTCGAAGGATTTAATCATTCGATCGAACGAAAAATCCTTTGATCGATCGAACGAACGTTTAACGCTAAATCTTTTCGAATTTAGCGCTAAATTCGAGGGTCGAATTTTGAAGTATTTTTTACTTCGAAATTCGACCCTTAGTGAATCTGCCCCTATGTCTTTAATCCCCATTTTGCCTCATTTATCAGCGGCTTCTTTTTAGTCTCCATCATTTAATGGCTGTTTTTTTTTTCTCCAAATGGCACAGATAAATCACTCGGCTTGTTCACAGGATAACCATTCCTATGGAGAATAATTAGGATACTTTCCCATGCACTGAAACTCTCCTGACAACTATATATAAGATAAAAGTTGCAGAATTAATGGCACTGCATTGGTGCATTGTTGCAGACAACATAAACCATTTAAAAAAAAAAAAAGTGTAAATTGGTCTGTAATTTGGTCCCATGTAAAGGGTACAATCCTATTAACCAGTTGTCTTACAAGATACAATATCCGATTCTAGCAGCCTTTTCATTGGTCTTGTTTTTTTATAGTATTTCCTCTTCTTTCTCTTTCTAGCTTCCACCTCGGTTTGCAGGGTTAAAGCAAATTATCTTACAGGTTTGGGTTGTCATAAAGAGACCTTTGCGAGGCTTTAAGTTTGGGTTGTCATAAAGAGACAGTACACGACAGACCTGCTGTGTATTTTAATCTCACATTAGATGGTGAATCTAGTGAAAGAAAAACCCTGCATATCCGATTCTCATCTCTGGAGGTTAACTAGAGGCTCATTTGGAGGGGGCTTGGAGATGAGAATCGGATATGCAGGGTTTTTCTTTCACTAGATTCACCATCTAATGTGAGATTAAAATACACAGCAGGTCTGTCTCTTTATCACAACCCAAGCCTCACAAATGCAGCCTGAAACGAATGTTGTGTCCATTGAAACGACTGACCAATGAGAATGTGAGCAGTGGGACCCTGGGTGCCCTGTCCAAGCTGGCATTTATTCCATTCACTTGGGTCATTGTGGGCTCTTTTTCAATGTTTTTATCCATTTTAGCTGTTTGGGCTTTTTTATTTTTCAGGTGTAAGTGCATCCCCTCAGTGTCAGACTGGGACACCAGGGGCCCACCCAAAAACCTTAGACCAGGGGCCCACCAAAAGACATTAGATCAGGGGTCCACTCTCAGAACTATTATAATTCCTCTCCTTGTGCAACCTCTATTCTGCTAGTCTTTTTACATGCTAATAGATTATTTAATCTATTTAGTTTCTTTGTTTTCATAGAAATAGGTAATGGCCATGAAATAGGCCAAATGTTTTGAAGCAGGAGGGTCCACTGACACCTGGGCCCACCGGGAGTTTTCCTGGTATCCCTGTGGGCCAGTCCAACACTGCATCCCCTAGAGACTCATGTCCAGTTTGCTACTCAGCTAGAAAAATGATTTAAAGAAAGGGTGCCCAGTAGTGATGTGTTAGCCGGCCTGAAATCTGGGGGACCCACGGATTTACCCTCTGGTTGCGTAGGTTTGGGGAAACAAATTACAAATTTAGCAGTTGTGTGTTGTGTGGTTTGGCATATGGCAAACTCTGGCCATGGCTTGTCCTGCCTGCCACCTTAAAGGGCGTGTAAAGGCAAAAAAAATAAAATCCCATTTTTACTTTCTTTAATGAAAAAGAAACCTATCTCCAATATACTTTAATTAAAAAGTGTACCGTTTTTATACGAAACCTGACTGTATGCAGTGAAATTGTTCCATCATTTACTGCTGTGGATAGGAATTGTCAGACGGTCCCTAACTGCTCTGCAGGAAACAATCATACTTATGAACAGCAGGGGGAGCTCCCGCCTTACTTCCCAGCCATGCAGAACTCAAGCAGCTTTGTTTGTTTCCCTGTAGAGCAGTCGGCGACTGTGTAGAGATTTGTATTGGATTTTATTTTTGCCTTTACATCCCCTTTACTGTTTCCAACTCCAGCTGCAGGGACAACGATCATGGAGCCAGATTTAAACAGATAAAGTGGGATTCTATTTGGAGGATTATTTTGCTGCAGCCACTGGTTCTGCAGAGTTGGAGAAAGTTTGTATTAAACAATAGAAAAACTATAAAATCCACATTAGATGACATGACAACACAGGACCCAGTGCAGTCTGTATATTCTGATTATTAATCAGTCTTGCTGTATCGGCTTCTGGCAGATATTATTTGACTTGTGCTGTTTTGATCATTTATGATGATCCCTAAGCAGCCCAGACCACACTGAGCATGTGCACAGTCTTGGTCTTGCAAAGATGTATAACAAAGTTACAAAATGGTGACCCCCTGTGGCCAACTTTGAAAGCATAAATCATTTGTTTGATTAGGCTTGTGGTGCAGCAAGTTGTTTACTTTCCCTTTAAATTCTCCCAATTCCACTGGCGGCCACCTGCCACCCGGCTTATTTATATATTCGGATCTGTTATAACAATGACTTGCCGGGTTGGGTTAGATGAGGGTTGGAGCGGGCAAGTTAGGGTCGAGCATGGGTTAGCTTTTTGCTGATTCATACGTAGCTAATTCCCAGATTATGGGGTCTACTTTTAGTAACGTCATGTCATCATACCTCCCAACATTTGAAGAATGGAAAAAGGGACCGGAAGAGCACGCCCGTTTTATGGCCACACCCCCTAATTACCATGTCCATTTTGCACAATTTGGCAGGTTATGTAAGCTTGAACTCTTTTCTGGGAGTTTTAAGACCCTTACACAGGGCCGTTTTTCCTGCGCTTCCCTGCATTGCGCTTTCTTCCGTTCAGCCGCAGGGGAGCGCAGGAGTAGACGCACTCAATTATTGTGAAGGGGGCTGTAATCACACAGACGCATGTAAGCGCTGAACGCAGGTAAAATGCAACATGCTGCATCCCAACCTGCGTTTGGCACTTACATGCGTCTGTGTGAGTACAGCCCCCTTCACAATAATTGAGTGCGTCTACTCCTGCGCTCCCCTGCGGCTGAACGGAAGAAAGCGCAACGCAGGGCAGCGCAGGTAAGAGCCCTTAGGGCCATGTTTTATATGTTATAATAGTTTTGCTAATGAAGGTGAAATTATTGTTTAACCTGTCACCTGTTGCCAACATATATTATCCCCAACAAAAGGTGAGGACTAGTAGAGCCGGCACTCTGGTTGGGGATAAAAGTAGTTTTTTTTTATCTTACTATTTATCTGCAAATTTATCTAAAATTTTTTGACACCTGACACTTCTTTTCACCCATTAGAGTATATTGGCGTCATTTGCGAAATTCTGCAAATAATTAGCGATAAGTAAATGGATCTGACAGCATTGTTGCAAGCAGCAGGGAGGCTACTGGGGGAATGCAAGCCCTTTGTGGCTACCTGAGGTCCTTTCTGGCCACCCGGGTTCCTCTGTGGTTTAAAGGTCGGATTGTTTGTGTTACATCACTTGTCATCTTGGTGTTATTTTCAGAAACGGCCCTAATGGGGGCCGAAATGTCGGATGTATAAAATGTAAATAAAACAAATCAAATAAAACAAATTCCAATTCTGGAGGTTTTGCCTTTATTGGGAGTTGAAATTCTTTACAAATGCTGCAGGTGGAAGGTAGGAAGTCTGGCAGGGGGGCCTCCAGCTGTACAGCCCCAGGTACGGAACGCATTTTAGGACATCCTGCAGCGAAATACATCTCCTGCATGCGATGTCCTATGCCTTCTGAATGGTGCATCGGTTGCTTTTACCGTCAGTCATCGTTCAAATCTGCAGTCAAACCTCCCTCCTCTACCCTCCCTTCTCAGCCGTCAGTCATATGAACTCCGCCCTCAGCCTTCTGTCCTCAACCTTCCACCCTCAGTCCTCCATCCTCCGTCCTCAGTCCTCTACCCTCCACCCTCAGTCCTCCATCCTCCTCCCTCAGTCCTCAACCCTCCTCCCTCGCTGGTCAGCCCTCCCCCCTCAGATCTCTCTTTTCAGCCGACAGTCTTATCCATAACTTTCTAAAGTGGTGAGCGAGGGCGGAAGGAAGAGGGCTGAGGGCGGAAGTAGGGCCGGAACTAGGGGTAGGCAGAAGAGGCACGTGCCTAGGGCTCAAAGGTGGAGGGGCGCCAGGCATGTACCTCTTCCGATGCCTACCCCTAGTTCCAGAAGCTGTGGCAGCAGTTTTTCTCTTTTTCCGAGTGTGCGCGTCATCGGCGCATGCTCTCTTCAATACAGCAGGGGGGCGACGTAGTCGGCCAGGTTGCCTGGGGCGCCTGGCTGACTTGGCCCGGCACTGGGCGGAGGGCAGATGACTGAAGGAGGAGGATGGAGGGCTGAGGGCGGAAGGCTGAGGGTGGAGTTCGTATGACTGACGGCTGAAAAAGGAGGATAGAGGACGGAGGTGTGACGATGACTGACGGTAAAAGCAACCGATGCGCCATTCAGAAGGCATAGGACATGCATGCAGGAGATTTATTACGCTGCAGGATGTCCTAAAATGCGTTCAGTATCCAGGTCCTTTTGACTTTACCTTATGAACACAAGAGGGTGCTCCAGGATAGATAGTGTTTAGATGATGGAACCCATGCCTGAGGCATCACAGCTTGTCTCCACCTGTTCTCTCGTTGCCATTTTTGCAGGATCTCTAGCCGTTACTCCCCCACAAGCACAAATATATACACAGCACCGTGTCTCCTCTACACCAGTCTCACGTACTTTCCCATTTATTTTCCACTCGATGAATAATCATAAATTGCTCTTTGCTTTCCTATAATAAGAACCGTCCAACCTTCCGCCCTCCAGCTGTTGTTGATTTACAACTCCCAGTATCCCCTGCCAGTTATTATTGGACATCAAAACTACAGGAAAATCACTTTTTTCTAAATATACACGTATGGGATCCATGTTATATATATAAACAAACAGATTTTTTTATATTCAATTTTGAAATCTGACATGGGGCTAGACATATTGCCAATTTCCCAGCTGCCCCAAGTCATGTGACTTGTGCTCTGATAAACTTCAATCAGTCTTTACTGCTGTACTGCAAGTTGGAGTGATATCACCCCCTCCCTTTCCCCCCAGCAGCCAAACAAAAGAACAATGGGAAGGTAACCAGATAACAGCTCCCTAACACAAGATAACAGCTGCCTGGTAGATCTAAGAACAACACTCAATAGTAAAAACCCATGTCTCACTGAGACACATTCAGTTACATTGAGAAGGAAAAACAGCAGCCTGCCAGAAAGCATTTCTCTCCTAAAGTGCAGGCACAAGTCACATGACTGGGGGCAGCTGGGAAATTGACAATATGTCTAGCCCCATGTCAGATTTCAAAATTGAATATAAAAAAATCAGTTTGCTCATTTGAGAAATGGATTTCAGTGCAGAATTCTGCTGGAGCAGCACTATTAACTGATTTATTTTGAAAAAAAAATTTTTTCCCATGACAGTATCCCTTTAAGAGCAAACATAACGGGGGTCATTTATAAAGCTTGCGCATCGCATATTTATTCGTAAATGGCCCGGGAACGCTAAAATATTGCACTGCCGTTCCCCTGTTTTCCGGTTTTTGCGAATTCGCATTCGTGACTAAACTTTTGCAAGTGATTCGCAAATGAAACGGGTCTGTGAGCGAGTACAGGCCCTTTGCGAGGTTGTTGTGAGCGAAAATAGCGTTGGCAGTAACTTAAATTCACAATTTGCGAAACTGTTTTGCGAATATTTTCTCCGGCACCAAAGTTGTGGTGTAATTCAAACACAGAGGTGGTCATTTATAAAGTTCGCGCATCACAAATTTATTTGCAAATGGTTTCATTACCCATGCTTTTTCCTGATCACTAATATATTGCACAGCTCTGCCCGTCTTTCTGTTTTTTGCGAATTCGCATTGAGAATAAATTTTCTCAAATGGCTCGAAAATGAGACGGGGGTTTGCGTGAACGCACCCACTGAGGGAGGTTGTTGTGTGCGAAAAAAGTGTTGACAGTAATTTAAATTCTCAATTTGCAAATTTTTTCTCCACCACCAAACTTGCGGCATAATTCAAACACAGAGGGGCCGATTCACTAAGGGTCGAATATCGAGGGTTAATTAACCCTCGATATTCGACTAGGAATTTAGTGCAGATAGTACGATCGAACGATCGAAGGATTATTCCTTCGATCGAACGATTAAATCCTTCGAATCGAACGATTCGAAGGATTTCAATCCAACGATCGAAGGAATAATCCTTAGATCAAAAAAAGTTAGCCAAGCCTATGGGGACCTTCCCCATAGGCTAACATTGACTTCGGTAGCTTTTATATGGCGAACTAGGGGGTCGAAGTTTTTCTTAAAGAGACAGTACTTCGACTATCGAATGGTCGAATAGTCGAACGATTTTTACTTCGAATCCTTCGATTCGAAGTCGTAGTCGTAGTCGAAGGTCGAAGTAGCCCATTCGATGGTCGAAGTAGCCCAAAAAAAACTTCGAAATTCGTAGTTTTTTTACTTCGAATCCTTCACTTGAAGTTAGTGAATCGGCCCCAGAGTGTGCACATAATATTCACAATTTGCGATTTTTGCCACATTTAAAAAGCTCTTATAGACATTCGTAGTGTGAAAACAAACACACTCATATTCGGCTTTGTACCATGCGCAGGGCGAATATATTCACTGTGCGAAGTTTATAAATGAGTCCCAGATTGTGCGCATAAATATTCACAATTTGCGATTTTTGCCATATTTAAAAGCTCTTATAGACATTCGCAGTGTGAAAAACAAATTCGCAGATCTGTCGGCACGCTTATTCAGCTTCATAAATGTAACCAGGCGCAGGGCACATATTTTCGCTGTGCGAATCATTTATAAATGAGCCCCAACGACCTTTTCAGTAAGAAGTTTTATTACATTTACGGCGCATTGGCACTAACTATAAAATGAGCAAACGGTCTTCCACTGTCGGAACCGTTTCCGGGTTCGCAAAAGCTATAGTAAATTCGTGCAAAGCAAAATTTGTTCGCGCAAAGGCATAACTTTTCGCATTGCGAATAGTTTCTCCGTTACCGACTTTTATTACATTCCCCCGAAAGAGCTGTATTCATGATGAGTGAGGCGGGAGGGAGGGTTTATGTAAGGGGCATATTTATCAAAAGTCGAGGTGAATTTTCGAATGAAAAAAAAAAATCTAATTTTGAGCTATTTTTTGTGTACTTCGACTAGGGAATAGTCCAAATTCGATTCGAATTTGAAAAAAAAAGTCAAAAATTTGAATATCGATATTTATCATGAACTGTCTCTCTTTAAAAATTAGATTTCGACCATTCGCCATCTAAAACCTGCCGAATTTGGGATGAACTTTGAATCGAATTCGCTATTCCTTCGATTCGTACGATTCAAATTGTCATCATGTTTCAAAAATTAGAGTATCGATATTTACCATGAACTGTCTCTCTTTAAAAATTAGATTTCGACCATTCGCCATCTAAAACCTGCCGAATTTGGGATGAGCTTTGAATCGAATTCCATCGAATTCGCTATTCCTTCGATTCGTACGATTCAAATTTTCATCATGTTTCAAAAATTAGAGTATCGATATTTACCATGAACTGTCTCTCTTTAAAAATTAGATTTCGACCATGCGCCATCTAAAACCTGCCGAATTTGGGATGAGCTTTGAATCGAATTCCATCGAATTCGCTATTCCTTCGATTTCGAATTTGGCCGAATACAGTCCTACTCGTTTAAAAACGGACCTATTCGACCAAAAAAGACCTTCAACTTAATTTCGGTTGGTCTTTTTGAATTCGTATGTCGAAGTTTTTTCAATTCGAAGTTCGACCCTTGATAAATATGCCCCTAGGTGTCATGTCCCATATCTTTATCACTGAATTGGGCTGATTTACCTTTAGGACTTTAGCACACGGGCAGATTCGGGGTGATTTAGTGGCCTGGAGACTAATCGCCTCTTCTTCGGGGCGACAATCTCCCCGAACTGCCTTCCGCCTGCTAAAAAGAAAAATCGCCTGCGGCAATGCACCCGCGGTGCTTCGATTTCCAAAGTTGCCTCACGACGAAACTTCAGACGACTTCGGAAATCGAAGCCCTGCAAGTTTATTGCCTCTGGGCATTTTAGCAGGCGGAAGGCAGTTCGGGGAGATAGTCGCCCGAAGAAGAGGCGATTAGTCGCCAGGCAACTAAATCACCCCGAATCTGCCCGTGTGCTAAAGCCCTTAACCACAAGCCCCTGTTTTTTTCTGTATTTCCATCCGTTTTCATTTATTTCCACCCCTTTCCCCACCAGCTTACACAAATTCAGACTGTTTTCTCTTGACTCTCTCTCTGTTGTTGAGGATTTTTAGACTAAACCTGTTTATCTCCTTATGTGATTGAGTCTGGAATCTTTTTGAAATCACTCCAGGAGACCCGTTCTTCTTCTCTCCCATCTGCAGTCCTCTCACCATCTGGTTAACTGGAACTTTATCTTAAAATTCAGAAACATCAGTGAGAAGCAATCTGAGCCCCCCCAGTACATGTACTGCCCACATTTATATGGCGGTGTAACCCCAAAGTAAATAAGTTGTGCTTTTGGAAATGTAAGGGGAGAACTGAAATGAGTGTGAATGTCTGATGTCAGGAAATCATCTAAGCAGGATAGTAATGGAGTTGTCTTCTTGTATTAATATATACAGGTATGGGACCCGTTATCCAGAATGCTGGGATTTTCCGGATAATGGATCTTTCTGTAATTTGGAAAAATTTTATGTCAACATTAAGGGGCCGATTCATCAAGCTCGAGTGAAGGATTCGAAGTAAAAAAACTTCGAATTTCGAAGTGTTTTTTGGGCTACTTCGACCATCGAATGGGCTAGTTCTGACCTTCAACTACGACTATCGAAGGATTCGAAGTATAAATCGTTCGACTATTCGACCAATTCGATAGTCGAAGTACTGTCTCTAAAAAAAACTTCGACCCCCTAGTTCGGCAGCTAAAAGCTACCGAAGTCAATGTTAGCCTATGGGGAAGGTCCCTATAGTTTTGCCCTAGTTTTTTTGATCGAAGGATATTCCTTCGATCGTTCGATCGAAGGAATTATCCTTCGATCGTTCGATCGCATAATTTGCGCTAAATCCTTCGACTTCGATATTCGAAGTCGAAGGATTTCAATTCCTAGTCGAATATCGAGGGTTAATTAACCCTCGATATTCGACCCTTGATGAATCGGCCCCTAAATAAACCCAATAGTCTGGTTTTGCTTCCAATAAGGATTCATTATATCTTAGTTGGGATCAAGTACAAGCGACTGTTTTATTATTTTATCATTTTAAAAAATGGATGGAGTCTATGGGGTAGATTTACTAACCAACGAATTTTCGCCGGCGCCCGTTTCGCAACCATCATAACCCTTCGCCAGGCGCAAATGCGCTCAGACTGTGCCAATTCACTAATATGCTGAGTTTCGTCCTGGGCGCCGAATGCTGGCGAATTTTCACTAGCATTACTTCAGCAGTGCAAGTATTTCATAGCGAAGATGTGATAGCGTTCATTTCTGCCTAGCGAAAATTCACTAGTGATCTTGCGCTCAGGTCAATTTGCATAGGGTGGGAAATTTAAAGTTGTATGGACGTCTTTATGTTAAATGTTGGTGCAAATACTTACAAATTCCACTTTTTAAAACATGCCCAGGGAACCTTAAAGGGAAAGTAAAGTCTAAAATAGAATAAGGCTAGATATGCTGTATTTTGTATACTAAACATAGACATGAACTTACTGCATCAGAAGCCTAATCAAACAAATGATTTATGCTTTCAAAGTTGGCCACAGGGGGTCACCATCTTGTAACTTTGTTATACACCTTTGCAAGACCAAGACTGTGCACATGCTCAGTGTGGTCTGAGCTGCTTAGGGATCGTCATAAAAAATATCAAAACTGGGAAACAAACAAAGCTGCTTGAGTTCTGCATGGCTGGGAAGTAAGGCGGGGTCGCCCCCTGCTGTTCATAAGTATGATTGTTTCCCTGCAGAGCAATTAGGGACCGTCTGACAATTCCTATCCACAGCAGTAAATGAAGGGAGAATTTCACTGCATACAGTCAGGTTTCTTATAAAAACTGTACACACCTTTTAATTAAAGTATATTGGAGATAGGTTTCTTTTTCCATAAAGAAAGTAAAAATGGGATTTTATTTTTTTGCCTTTACATGCCCTTTAAGGGAGGAACTCCACGGGCGATTTCAGCGCGGCTTTGCAAAAATGCAGGCGTCACGTCTGATGCGACAGAAATAAGGTAAGAGATGGATATGATGGATATAGTCGCAGCTTTCATCCGTCTCAACATGTCTGTTCTCCAATAACCCCAGTCACCAGCCGCTAGTTTCAGAACAAATGCCGCACCGACCGAACACTGCCTGTCTGAGGGCTCTCTCCAATGCGCCAGACCAGCTCCCTGTGCGGAGTGACGTCATCACATTGCGTGCCACTTACTACAGCGCATGGATGCGCATCTGGACCACTTCTGCATCGCGTTAGAGAAGAACTCATTGTCTCTTCTTTATGAACTGGAGCAGGAGGGAGGGCAGGCTGAGGCGCAATCAGATCCAGGGCAAGTAACAGGGAGGTGGGAAGTAGAGCAGAACTCTGCTGTGGCATTGAAGAGGGAACCTTCAAACAAATAAAAAAAAAACAAAAAAAAAAGTCTTTCCTTTAAAAGTGCGCCCTAAGCCGGCGCCTAATCTGACTAGCCCTAGTTCCGACCCTGCATCTGAGGAACGCTGCAACACCATCCAACGTTCCTGTTGCTTACCTTATTTCCGTTGCATCCGACGTGACGCCTGCGTTTTTGCGCATGGAGTTCCTCCCAGTTAAAGACAAGAGAGTTGATATAATGCCCTACACATGAGCCCACTGTAAAATGAATGTTCCATATGTAAATGTCTGGAAAAAAGTCGCCAGCGTTTTTTGAACTTTGTTGCATTTTCGGCTCATAGGATATGATGTAAGTGACAGAAGATTGAGGAAGATGTCGCTGCTTTATAGCACTTAGCCTGGTCTGAGGTGGCAAAGGCAACTCTGGCGAAAGAGGTAACATTCAGTAAAATCCGAATTTTAGTGAATTTGCAAAGTAATATCCATTCGCCAGAGGGAAAAGTCGACTGGCGATAGAGTGTGAATGACCCCTAGCGTCCATCCTGTTCGTTAGTGAATTTACACCTGCGCCTGTTAGAAAATTCCCTGCGGGTGGCAACGCTGGTGAAAAGTCGCTAGCGTCAGCCACTTCGCTCTTTAGTAAATCTACCCGCATGGGAGAAGACCTTTCCGTAATTCAGAGCTTTCTGTCCAATAAGTGTCAGTATTCTCTCCATGTAATTCCCTGTGGGAGCTCGGTCAATTATTAAAGCATGTAGATTTTCAAGATGGACCAGCACACCGTGCTCGAAATGAGTCGAAGGTGGTGCCTGACCAAATGTTTTACTACAAAAGGGGGCTTTGACCCAAAGTCTGAAGACTTCTGCTCTAGAGTAAAGGATATATGGGGGGAAGTTAATTTCTTTGCACAGGAAATATTTTAAATGGCATGTAAAGTGTAAAATAGAATAAGGCTAGAAATGCTGTATTTTGTATACTAAACATAAACATGAACTTACTGCACCACAAGCCTAATCAAACAAATGATTTATGCTTTCAAAGTTGGCTATAGGGGGTCACCATCTTGTAACTTTGTTATACATCTTTGCAAGACCAAGACTGTGCACATGCTCAGTGTGATCTGTCATAAACAAAGCTGCTTGAGTTCTGCATGGCTGGGAAGTAAGGCGGGGGCTCCCCCTGCTGTACATAAGTATGATTGTTTCCCTGCAGAGCAGTTAGGGACCGTATGACAATTCCTATCCACAGCAGTAAATGAAGGGAGAATTTCACTGCATACAGTCAGGTTTCTTATAAAAACTGTACACATTTTTTAATTAAAGTATATTGGAGATAGGTTTCTTTTTCATTAACGAAAGTAAAAATGGGATTTTATTTTTTTGCCTTTACATGCCCTTTAAGTGCTGGATCATAGTGATGGGTGAATAAATTCGTCAGGCGCGAATTTGCGGCGAATTTCCATGCTTCACTGCCGGTGAATACATTTGCGAAACTCTAGAGAAAATTCTGTGTCAAAAATTTTTGGATGCGCACCAGAAAAGTCGCTCGTGTCAAAACCGCTGTGCGTCAACATTATTCGGATGCCCATTGACTTTCATGCCAGCATCAAAATTGATGTGATCGCAGGTGTCAAAATTCGCGTTTTTTACCCTTTTTGCAAATTTCGCAGGAAATTCACAAATTTTTTGCCGTATCGAAACGGGACAAATTCACCCATCACCCTGACAAAGCTTAACATATAATTTGGTTATAATCGTCCCACTTGTCCTTATAATCAATGTTTGATCAACTGCTCAACTTTAACATAGAATGTATTTAAACGGGACCAATTTTAAGTCTCATTTTACTTCAATACTAATCACAGGACTGGAAGCGCCTGTTTTTATTGCTATATTTCTCTTTGTGTCTCTGTTTAGTTTGGGTGGAAAAGAGCCAGTATAAGTAATAGTAATTAACAGCACCAACGCCAAGGCATCCTGAGCCAACTGCTAATTGCAACTAAAACTGTATCAAAACACAACACTTTATGAAATAAACACCATCCATCTAACTTATTTTGTTTTTCAGAAGAAAAAGTGGATGAGACTAGTATCACATGTTTGCTTCCTTTTTATGTAAATCACCACTTTTGGTTCATCACTTTTTTTGCAGGCTTAAAGGAGAAGGAAAGCTACCAAGGCAGTTTATTGCCAATAGATTAGCCACAACAGTTCAAGCTAGAACGCCATTTTTATTCTCATTTATCAACTCTGGGCAAATTTGCCCATGGGCAGTTACCTATAGCAACCAATCAGTGATCAGCTTTTTAAAGCCAGCTGCAAGTAGAACAATGAATGCGGCAATTTGGTTGCCATTTGTTAATGCCCATGGGCAAATTTGCCCAGTGTTAATAAATTACCCAAACTGTCTCTGTTTGTTTAGGATAG
The DNA here is from genome assembly GCF_017654675.1 of Xenopus laevis. NCBI lineage: Eukaryota > Metazoa > Chordata > Amphibia > Anura > Pipidae > Xenopus > Xenopus laevis. The sequence continues at coordinate 6,299,161 of NC_054378.1, forward strand.
CAGCTGCTTGGTGTGACATCACTTCCTGGCCGAGTCTCTCCCTGCTTACTCATAGCTCTGGGCTCTGATTTCTGCTGTGAGGGAAGGAAGGAAGGAGGGGAGAGGAGTTTACTGAGCATGCTCAAGCCTAAACCCTGGAAGTTTACGCTGAAAGAAGGAAGTGTAATGGAGCACTTAGCTTGGTGTGACATCACTTCCTGGCCGAGTCTCTCCCTGCTCACTCATAGCTCTGGGCTCTGATTACTGCTTTGAGGGAAGGAAGGAGGGGAGAGGAGTTTACTGAGCATGCTCAAGCCTAAGCCCTGGAAGTTTACGCTGAAAGAAGGAAGTGTAATGGAGCACTTAGCTTGGTGTGACATCACTTCCTGGCCGAGTCTTTGAGGGAAGGAGGAAGGGGAGAGGAATTTACTGAGCATGCTCAAGCCTAAGCCATGGAAGTTTAAGCTGAAAGAAGGTAGTGTAATGGAGCAGCCCATACGTACACAATAGAAGCAAATAAATGCAGTTCCTCTTTACTTACTGGTGTTACAATTGTTCAAACGGTTGGCCTAACCAAATGGAACAATACAGAAGTGCCCATAACCATTTATCATATCCTACAGTTTGGCCTGCTGACCAATAATTTGGTTAATGTACAGGCCAACCTTTCTATGACAACCATAACGTTACCAAGTTGGAGATGTGCACTAAATCTGGATACAATGGGCAGATTCACTCAAATCAGTTTGGACACCCAAGCCAGTGATTGGATCACATCCAAGCACAGACCTATTTGGAGAAGACACATATCGACCCCATGCATTTTTTGCCCAGTAGGATTTTCCAATACTCCTGATGGATATGTGATTCATCTAAAGTCCCAAACTGATATTGGTCATAGAGGTCACTAATTGTGCCCCATACATGATCAGTGAGCTTCATAGACACTCTCAGAGGGTTAATGCTACTGGCAACATCTATTGAAACCGAGAAAGATGTTTGCATGGGGGTCTGTGCCAAAAAGGCAAGCATAGATCCCTGGAGGACTTGATCAATTCAATCATCAAAAAGGCAATCAAGAGACATTAATCTCCTTTGTAGGGCCACAATCTAAGGTCCATAGGATTACATTGGACTCCCATTCAGCATCCCCAGCAATGATCAGTTATTGTTCATTCTAAAAAGAATCAATTGGGGCTTTGCTTCTAATGACAATACAAACAAAAGCCACGTGGAAGTAGAAGATTCACAAATTTTCCTTTTGTAGACATGAATCCTGTCTGTATAGAGAGCTTATTGCATCATTGGGCAGCTCATTGACAGTGATAATATTTAATATAAGATTTAGGGTCAGGGCACAGGCTCAGATTCGGGGAGATTAGTCGCCCCGGTGACAAATCTCCTCTTCTTCAGGGCGACTAATCTCCCTGAACTGCCTCCACCGGCTAGAATGTAAATCACCAGCGGGATGGCACTCAGAGTGCTTCGTTTTGTGAAGTCGCCTGAAGTTTCCTCGTGAGGCAACTTCGGAAAATGAAGCGTTCCGAGTGCCATCCCGCCAGCGATTTCAATTCTACCCGGCCGAGGCAGTTTGGGCGATTATTTGTCCCGAAGAAGAGGAGATCTGTCACCGGGTGAGTAATCTCTCCAAATCTGAGCGTGTCCTGACCCTAAAGGCTCCCTATAATTAATGGAGTCTATAAAATGGGGCATCTGGAATGCAATATAGCTATTTCTCTGGACCATTAAAATAGCTGGCACTATATTCAATTTGATTTATTTTTGAGGGATAATACCGGAATGATCTCCAATGCAAAACAACAATTTTTCTAGGTGCCTTGAAACCCTTTTAATGTAGAAGTCAACATGAAGAGTTACTGTTACCTTCATTTAACAATATCACACACCTAACTGTCATATTATGACTCCTACATGAAGAGACACAGATTGCTGAGAGAGGAATATTGAAGGGTGATGTGATTATTTAAAAAATACAATAAATTCTAATTTTCATGATTGTTCTCCTTTAAAATGGAAGATAAAGCATTTGAATAAATTTACCATTATGCAGCTTCTTTGATTTAACAGACAGTTAAGATGCCAATTTGTTTTGCATCAACTGTCAAAACACTTAGGGGGATATTTATTAAAGTCTGAATTTTTAGTGGAAAAAAAAACCTTGCAAAAAATCAGAATCCAAAAATCAACATCTCAGACCTGACGAGGTTGTATATAAGTCAGTGGGAGAGGTCCCTATCCTATTTGGAAGTTTCTGTGGTTTGCACTGGAATTAGCCTGAAAATGCACTATTTTGGATTTTGGGGCAGAAATCCTGAAAAAATGTAGGAATTTGGGAAAAAAATCTGAAAAAATAATTTGATTCAGATTTTCGCACGATTTTATTGAGTTTTTCCCCGATCTGATTAAATCATATTTTTTTAAATAATAAATAAGGTCAAATCGTAGATTCTGGTTTGGTTGAACTTTCTATTTGAAAAAATCACATAAATTAAAAATTTTGATAAATAACCCCCTTAAAGGGCATTGCCTGATTATTATAGAAGGTGGGGGGTGGAGTTAGGGAGCTTTAGAATTAAGAGTTCAATTAATTTTGTAAAATACAAAAGAAGAACTTTGTAACATGTACCTTTCTCTCTAAGCAATCCCCTCTCTCTTAGAGCTGCCATGACTTGGGCGGAGTTCCCTGTGCCACTCCCCTTCAGCATTTGTGTATTAACATTCATTTTACACAGTCAAAATGTCAGCTTCTTTTTCTAGTGGCATGCCTGGGGTTAAAGGAGAAGGAAAGCTACGGAGGCATTTTATTGCCAATAGATTAGCCACAATAGTACAAGCTGCAACACTATATTTATTCTGTAGAATGTCTTACCATACCTGAATAAAAAGCTCTAGAAGCTCTCTCTGTTTGTTTAGGATAGTAGCTGCCATATTAGCTTGTTGTGACATCACTTCCTGCCTGAGTCTCTCCCTGCTCACTCATAGCTCTGGGCTCAGATTACAGCAGGGAGGGGAGGGGGAGAGAGGAGCAAACTGAGCATGCTCAAGCCCAAGCCCTGGAGGTTTTAAGTTGAAAACAGGAAGTCTGATACAGAAGCCCATGAGTACACAATAGAAGGAAAGAAATGTGGTGTTTCTTTTGACAGAGGACTCAGAGCAGCATTACTTTGAGGGGTTACTGGTGTATTTATATAGACCTTTCTGATAAAGCTTACTTAAGGTGGCCATACACGGGCCGATAAAAGCTGCAGATCGAGTCGGCAGCTTATTGGTCCATGTATTGGGCCCTCCGACGGGCTTCCCTGATCGATATCTGGCTGAAAGTCGGGCAGATGTCGATCGGACAGGACTAAAAATCGTTGGATTACGGCCGCATCTGTTTGTTGATGCAGACCCGCGATCAGACCGCCTGTAAGCCATTGTTAGGATCCGATCGTTGGGCCCTGGGGCCTACGATCGGATCAGCCCGATATTGCCCACCTCAATGTGGACATATCGGGGAGAGATCCACTTGTTTGGCAACATTGCCAAACGAGCGGATCTCTCCATGTATGGCCACCTTTAACCTTTAACATTTCCTTCTCCTTTAATGCACTGCTCACTTTTCATTTTGTTTACTCATTTTACTGGTGTGTTTGGGTTTAATGCAATGCTCTGAATCTATTCTGTGCAGTGATCTTTTTGGCATGTTTGGGCTTCATGCAATGCTCATTATTCACGATTGTTTAGTGTATCTGTTACTGGTATGGCTGGGGTTTAATGTTAATCTCTGGATCCATATTCCCAACTGACTTTACTAACATGCCGGCTTTATTCACTACTCATTTATGGGGCTCAAAGTCTACATTTCTGTTAGAGGGGGGGCTGCTGGTGCACTGCCAAAAATTGTATATTGTCAGATTAGATTATCAGTTTGGACTATGCCCTGATAGTCTGGGATTGAGGTTAAAATCAGCCAAATTCTGGAAGTGAATCCCACCTTTCCAGGGGACAGACTCTCGCACTGCTGACGCCTTTCTCAGTGGCGAACTCCATTTAGGAATTAATGAGCTCGTTACTTCAGGGACCCATGAGATGTTTTCAATATACTAATGTAGCCACAAATAGCTGGAACAACGTGTGCTGTGTCCGTGGGAAATTTGGCTGCTCATTACGGGTGGTACATTTTTCGTAGACACTGCTCTTTGCTGATCTCTATGTTCATTTAGTTAATCAGTTGAATAGCTCATTTTGTGCAGTGATCTTATTGGCATGCCTGGGGTTAATGCAGTGCTCACCTGTCATTTAACTGGTATGTTTGGGTTTAATGCAATGTTCAGAATCCGGAACATTTAAGGGCATTTATATTCCCTTACTTCAAGGAGAAGGAAAGCTACAGAGGCCGTTTACTGCCAATAGATTAGCCACAATAGTGCAAACTATAGCACTATATTTATTTTGCAGAATGCTTTACCATACCTGAGTAAACAGCTCTAGAAGCTCTTTCTGTTTGTTTAGGATAGCAGCTGCCATATTAGCTTGGCGTGACATCACTTCCTGCCTGAGTCTCTCCCTACTTGCTCATAGCTCTAGACTCAGATTACAGCAGGAGGGGAGGAGGGAGGAGCAAACTGAGCATGCTCAAGTCCGTGCCCTGGTCAAAACTCTCAAATTCAACTAGGGAATTATCCAAACTCGATTCGAGTTTTTTTAAAATAAATTCAAATTCAATGTTCGAGATTGATCATACTTCGGCCCTTTAAGAATTTAGAATTGGACTATTCGCCGCCTAAAAACCTGCCGAATTATTGTTTAAGTCAATGGGAGAGATCCAGGGATCAATTTGGAGATGTTTGCAGCCTTCCCGACATTCGAGTTTTTATGGGGGGAAAAAATTCGAATCCAGTTTGATCGAAATCGAATTGAATTTTGATTCAAGTTTTTGGGTCGTTTAAATTTGTCCGAGTTTTAATAATTCAATTTTATTCATTTCGCCAAGTCGAATTTTCAAATTCGTTCGAATTTAAGGGAGTTTAAAAATACCCGCATGAATTCGAAATTCGACCCTTGATAAATTTGCCATTGCCATGCTGCTTCACTAGCATCCTTTTAGGGTCTGGCCACACAAGCAGATTTGGGGAGATTAGTCGCCCCAGCTACAAATCTCCTCTTCTTCGGCTAAAATGAAAATCGCCTGCGGCAATGCAGACACGGTGCTTCGTTTTCGGAAGTCGTCCGAAGTTTCCTCGTGAGTGCAAATGAAGCAATAGAGGCAGAAAATGCAGAGTCCATTCCTATCCCCCTCCCGCACATCCAGAAAAGCACTTTATTTGCAATGTACCTTATTATAAGTAACGGCCTCTGTGACACCAATGACAGGAACACAATGGAGATGTGGGAAGGGCCTAGAGCAACTGTCATATCTCTGGGAAACCCTTCTCCATCACTCCAGCATGAGGGGTTAGTGATGTGACTTGGACTGAGGACACCCTGTGCTGGAGGCACCTGATTGGAGAGGCCCTTTGCATAGGCAAACGAGAAGCTGTTGAGAAGCTAAGCTTAGGGCTCGTCACTAATTATCCAGCAGAAAATGAGCTTCCCTGGCTGTAATATAAGCTGATGCTACAGGTTTGCTGATTATTCCATTCTGATGCTAATTGCACTGGTTTCTGTGCTGCCATGTAGTAATTATGTGTATTAATTACTAATCAGCCTTATATTGTGACATTTCTATTCTATGTGTACTGTATATTGTGAGTGGCTCAGTAAGTGACAGCAGCACAGAGCATGTGCAGTGAATCAGCAGAAAAGAAGATGGGGAGCTACTGGGGCATCTTTGGACACACAGATCTTTACTGCTAAAGGGCTGTGGTTGCCTTGGGCTGGTACAGACCCAAAACATTATGTACAACATTTCTAGCTACTTCTTTAGTTAAGCTTTGCTTCTCCTTTAAGTTAACTTTTAGTATGCTATAGAATTGCCAGTCTTTTCAGTTGGTCTTCATTATCTCTTTTTCATAGTTTTTGAATTATCTGCCTTTTTCTTCGGGCTCTTTCCAGCTTTCAAACGGGGGTCACCGACCCCAGCTAAAAACAGATGCTCTGTACGGCTACACATTTATTTTTATTGCTACTTATCTTTCTATTTGGGCCTATCCTATTCATATTCCAGCCTCTTATTAAAATCAGTCCATGGTTGCTAGGGGAATTTGGACCCAAAAATGATCAGTAGTATTCAGTTATCAATTGAATTTGGAACTGTTGCTTACAGCCTATAAGGAGCAGGAAGAGAGATCATCTCTGTGCTAATTATACAATGGCGTATGGAAGTTCAAAACAGATTATCATGGTAATTATATAGAGCAGCGTGTTCATTATCCGGAGGGGAAGGGAATATAAGTTCTTGGCATCACGATGCAGAGCTCTCTGCTCATTATTAGAATAGGAAGTATTTTTTTCATCCAGACAGAATGAACGTATGGATTATCATCAGCACTGGAAATAGAGTTCATCTTTCCTTTGTCGTTTTAAACCCCAAAAAAAAATCGAATTGGACCCAATTTAATTCTGAGCAACTCTCCGATATACCTTCATTTTATGGAGAGTTACACTCCTGTCTTGATACGTTCTGTTTGGAGTACGCTGGCAGTTATAGGGCTGAACTCCAAGGGCGTTTTTTCGGCAGATGGACGAAACGCAGGCAACGAGTTGGATGCAATCGCAGGTCTCAAAATATAATTGGACTCAAAGAAAAGTCGCAGGTAAAAACTACATTACATCCGACAAAACGCGACTGTCGGATGTGAATGCAGAAAGCAGCGTCTTTATCAGACAATCTAACCGTGTCGTTTTTACCTGCGAGTCCAATTATATTCTGCCGTCTGTGCAGATTTGTGGAAAGGCCACCAAGGCCCGGGCCTAGGACGGCAGAATTTTAGACACTTGGGATGCGCAGGAGATACAATCATTTTATACATTTCCCCTGCTCCAGTCCCCTTTTATCCGGTTCCGATGATGACATTTGCACGACTAAAGGGGAGGGGACAGGGACGACAAACGGCATTGGGCCTAGGGGTGCCGGCTATGTAAATCCGGCCCTGCGTCTGTGATTGCATCCGACTTGTCACCTAAATTTTGATGCTGTGCACTGATCTGCCAAAAATTCTCCGGGGACCCCATGGCCTGAATAGGGGCAACAGGGTCTTGACGGGGCCTTAGGAGACAGATATCCCCGCCCCTCCCCCTTTTTTCTGTTGCAGGTGCTGATTGGCTGGGAGTCCCGGGCGAATGAGAAGAGGAAAGGAACAGCGGTAATACTTACCATTCGGCGCCGGGACGTGGAGGAAGAAGGACGCAGCATCCCACCCTCCCTCCCTATATTATGTGTGTTAGTCACAGTTGCGGGGGTATCTTTGCAAGGACCCCCAGGGGAAGTTAAAAGGGGGTCTGTCATAGTCAGTGGAAATAGCCTGGTAGGCCTGGGTCCTCATAGTGTGGTATGCAGCCCGGTTCAGGGTTGGGAGAAAGGAACAGGAACCTATCTTGGCAGTTTGGGTACAGATACCCCACCCCCATTTAGGGATGTAGCGAACTGTTCTGCTGCGAACTAGTTCGCGCGAACTTCGACCGTTCGCGTCCGCCGAATGTTCGCGAACGTTTGGGAACGTTCGCATTTTGAGTTCGCGTTCGATTCGAATACAAGTCGTTCGACCATTCGACCATTCGAATTCCTTCGACCGCTAAAATCGAACGATTTCCATTCGTTCGAACGATTGTAAGCATTCGATTCAATGAAAAGCATTCGATCGAATGGCTTCGATCGTTCGATTCGAATGAAAATCCTTCCATCGAATGATTAAAATCCTTCGATCGTTCGAATCGAACGATTTTAGCGGGTGTTCGAAGTTCGCGAACTGTCCGCGAACGTTCGCATTTTTTGCCGGTGTTCGCGAACGGCGTTCGCGAACACCAAATCGGCAGTTCGCTACATCCCTACCCCCATTCCCTCCTCCCCGGGTGGGGGAATAATATGTTAAAGGTTTAAAAGTTTGTTATACAAACGGTTGTTAAAAGGTTAAAAAATTTTATGCATGATTATAATTGTATTATTGTGTTAAATAAACAACTGCGGCCATCTCTTTCCAAACCAGTGGTGTGTATGTCTTATTTGGGGTAGGAGATTTGTGGTGTGTGTGGGGGGAGGTAGAGGGATAGGTGTGGAATCGACGCTGCACCCGTCAAGTCCTTAGTCTTGCAATATTTAGGTGGAGCAGCACTGCTTGGGAGGAATTAACCCTTGGTTAAGAAAACTATCCTTATTTCCAATTATTATTACAATATACACGTCAACCCACCTGTACTTTTAGGGAATCCCCCATTTTTATATTCCCTGCTTGCATATTGGAGTATTGCCTGGGTGTAACCTGCTGTGGCCAAAAACCCTCTGGATTTCATTGCTGCATAGGTCACCATAGTAAATAATATAGGAATAGCAGGGCACTGAGATATACTTGATACAAAAAATTGTTTATTTACATTGAAAAACCCAACACGTTTCACCCCTTATTAAAGCGGACCTGCTTGTTTTCTGTGCCCCTGGTGGGGATCCAAACGCATTGGGTTTTTTCAATGTAAATAAACTATTTTTGAGTGGCCTGCTATTCTTATATTATTCTGTATTCCTGGGGATCTGCCAGGGGACCCCTGCAGAGAGCACCACACATGAAAAATTTAATAACAAGGAGTACATCAACAATCATACGTTCTTTTGCGATAGTGATGCACAGACCAGATCTTATTCTCCATTTGCCCACTTGATCCACTGGGGCGGCCGATGCTTCAGTGGAACCAGGGTGTCGGGCTCAGCGAGGTGCCGAGCGTCGGAGCTACAGGAGCCAGAGGTGCAGTTGTACGGCCGGTTCTGGTACTGAGAGAAGGGGTCGGCCGTGGCTGCAGGAATGCTTGTGTTGTTGGCTCTTGGAAAGAGAATTTTCATTGATTATTTATCCCTGAAGAAGTCACGATTTTGGTGATGAAATGCGTTGGGTGGCAGATGTTGCTTACCATATTGTAACTGCATCATTTTTAATAAAAATAAATTAGAAAAGGAAATTACACAAGGGAAGTGCGCCCTTCTTTTATTTTGTATTTTAGACGTTTCCGATTGACCATCCGTTTTTTTGATTAAGAGACTACAACGAGAGGACACCTTACTGGAATTTTCAGATTCCTAATTGAAATATTAATTGAGTCCTTACACCTGGCTCTAAGGGGCAAATTCACTAACCTCCGTAAACTTGCCAGCGATGGCTTCACTCACAGTGCAACACCTCGGCAGGCGTAGATTCGCCAGGACAACGCTAATTCACTAAAATCCGAAGTTGCGTACAGGGTGCCAAACGCTGGCGAAGTTACACTTGCGTTGCCTAATTTGCATACGGCGGGAAGTTGAAGTTTGAAAATGGACATATTATATGTTGCAGCAAATACATTACACTACACAAGCCCAGGAAACCTTAAAGGGATACTGTCATGGGAAAAAATGTTTTTTTCAAAATGAATCAGTTAATAGTGCTGCTCCAGCAGAATTCTGCACTGAATCCATTTCTCAAAAGAGCAAACAGATTTTTTTATATTCAATTTTGAAATCTGACACGGGGCTAGACATATTGTCAATTTCCCAGCTGCCCCTGGTCATGTGACTTGTGCTCTGATAAACTTCAATCACTCTTTACTGCTGTACTGCAAGTTGGAGTGATATCACCCCCTCCCTTTTCCCCCCCCAGCAGCCAAACAACAGAACAATGGGAAGGTAACCAGATAACAGCTCCCTAACACAAGATAACAGCTGCCTGGTAGATCTAAGAACAACACTCAATAGTAAAAACCCATGTCCCACTGAGACACATTCAGTTACATTAAGAAGGAAAAACAGCAGCCTGCCAGAAAGCATTTCTCTCCTAAAGTGCAGGCACAAGTCACATGACTGGGGCAGCTGGGAAATTGAGAAAATGTCTAGCCCCATGTCAGATTTCAAAATTGAATATAAAAAAATATGTTTGCTCTTTTGAGAAATGGATTCAGTGCAGAATTCTGCTGGAGCAGCACTATTAACTGATGTGTTTTGAAAAAAACATGTTTTCTCATGACAGGATCCCTTTAATAAAATAAAATAAAGTGGTTATATTGCCCTACACACGAGCCCAGTGTATAGTTTATGTTCCATATGTTAGGAAATATAGGGGGGAAACTGGTTACCCCCAACAAAATTTACGCTCTTTTTCAGCCTATTACCCTGAAAAAAAGGAAAAGACTCCAGCGTTTTATGGGACTTAGAAAAATTTTCAACTATTTTTTGAGGAACTCCTATCTACTCTATTGCACTTCTCCTGGTCTGAGGTGGCGAAGGCAAGTCTGGCGCAAGAGGTAACGTTCAGTAAAATCTGCATCTTAGTGAATTTGCGTAGTTACGTCCATTCGCCAGAGTTCAAATTCGCTGGGGTTAGGGAGCGAAGTACCGATACAGTCTCCTTCACTAGCGAAATTACGCTAGTAAATCGTCGAAGTTCGGAAATGACGTCATGCTGGCGAATTTTTGCCCTTCGCCCTTTAGTAAATTTGCCCCTAAGAGACTTGGTTTGAATCTGCTGTGTTTTTTAGCGAAGTCCTAGCGCCCTCTAATCATTGACTACCACTGGATTCCATGCCCCGAAACAGACTTGAACACTTGGACAGAAAATGTTTCACTTTTATTAAGCACATTATATTTTTTCCTTGTTTCCACACAGACACCATAATCAGCACATGTTCACTTAGTTTGTACTCTATACACACGTCTCTGGAGCCGAGACAGCAAAGAGACCCTGGGAAGATCTGAGGTCTCATCCTGGAAGACTCAATGTGGCTGGTGATACTCAGAAGGCCAGGAGATACTGAAATGTACAGGTCATTAAAGGATCACCAGGAGAGAAGGGCTTTCACCTCTATCTTATCCTTCTTTCCAGGAGTAACTGAGCTCCATGTGCTGTAAGTGGCAGCATCCTCTTTGGCTCTAGACTTGGAAACCATAGAGCTGGGTGCCGGAAACCGACCCGATCCATCATGGCGGCAAAATGGTCACAGTCTATTCAGTAGCAACAATCTGGAAAATCTACGACGGAACGACCTAGATTCTAAGCTTCTCCTACAACACAACATTGTAGTTGATCTTTATTTATTTATTTCATTTTTTTTTTTAAAGATTTTTTTTCCCTTTTTTTTTTGTGAAACTGTGAAAAAAGGAAACCATTTTGTGAAAAAAAACAGAATTAAAAAAAATAAAAGGACAACAAAGGAAGCTACAAATTCTCATGATATGAAGATACGCAAGTGTACCAGAGCTCTTAAAAGGGGTGGATTTTGGGGGGGGGGGAATAAAACACGCACGCGCACACACATACATTATTTTACACACACGTTGGACACTGAACACCACGCAAATATGGCAAAGAGTCTGAGGACCGGAGTCCCTCCTAAACCGGCCTCCATGTTCCAGCGAACGTAGCAATTTCTCCGGTATTGCTCATTATCACCTCTTTTTGTTTTGTCTAAACAAAGATTAAAAACCCCAAAAAAATAGAATTAGAGGGTTTAGTGCACCTTTGCGCAACTACAAAAGGCGAGTTGCTGCGCCGGCCACCACTACTGACGCACTCTAGATGTGCTTCCATGGCTGCCCGCGTGGTTGAAGATGCGGTGGAAAGTTTGCAGAGTACTGACTGGCTTTCTACAGGGCCCAAATCTTGCCCAAGCTTTTTATTTTTTCAGCGTCTCTGTAACACTGCTTTATGGTGTGCCACGTCTTGTGAGGCCAGGAGAGGAACCGCAGCTGTGCCTGGTATAACAAGTACAAGGACCAGTTCTGGAGTAAAAAAATCCTTGGTTAATTGCAGGTGGCACAGGTTGGCCCTGGGGCTTTCGGTTACCCAGAGATCCAAGTTGGCGGTTCCTTGGAGAAGCCTGCAGGTTGTGGTTGTGCAGACAGTAAGAGTGTGGCCAATGCATTGGTTTGGTTGAATGTAACCGAGGGCTGCAGGCGATGAGAGAGGCTCTCAAATCAGGCCTTGAGTTGGTGCCACTGCGCTACAGCCGTTCTGGGGTGAGAGATCATATCCTTCCAGTGTTTGACTTCCCCGGGACCACTCTTCCACGACAAGTAAATCTACAGAAAGAAAACAGATGTCTTAGATATTGGTTTTTTCCCCCAGGTTACATATCTTTGTTTTTTAACGAAGAACTAAAGAAATAGCTAGAAATGTTATACATTATGTTTTGAGGCTTCTGTACCAGCCCAAGGCAACCACAGCCCTTTAGCAGTAAAGATCTGTGTCTCCAAAGATGCCCCAGTAGCTCCCCATCTTCTTTTCTGCTGATTCACTGCACATGCTCTGTGCTGCTGTCACTAACTGAGCTTAGGGAGCCACTCACAATATACAGTACACATAGAATAGAAATGTCACAATATAAGGCTGATTAGTAATTAATACACATAATTACTACATGGCAGCACAGAAACCAGTGCAATTAGCATCAGAATTGAATAATCAGCAAACCTGTAGCATCAGCTTATATTACAGCCAGGGAAGCTCATTTGCTGCTGGATAATTAGTGACGAGCCCTAAGCTTAGCTTCTCAACAGCCAATCAGAGCCCACTGAGCATGTGAGTGTCACAGACACTTTCCAAGATGGTGACCCCCTGTGACAAGTTTGAAGTCCTGGATCATTGCTGCTATTTACTGAGCCATATTAATTTTTAGGTTTTAGTTCTCCTCTGTACTACACCATTGCCCTTTATTCTGTATCCTGCCTCTATCTTTCATTCTACAATATCCCCTTGTTGTACTTTCCATTTTTGTCTTCATTCTAGGGACCTCCGGCCCTTTATTCTGTGTATTCCTCATTTTTTACACTCTCCTTGTCCTTAATTTGTTATGCTCCCTTTGTCCATCATATTGTCCACCCTGTTGTTCTTCAATCTGCACTAACTCTCTGCCCTTTTTATTCTGTACAATCTCATCCTTCTTCTTTACACTTCCCCACTCCTTTATTGTATCTGCTCTCCTTGTCCTTCATTCTATATACCCACTAATTCTGTTATTTGTGTGCATCCCCCGATGTCCTTCATTCTCTAGTCCTTTTTTGTATACACTGCCTCCTATCCCTTATCATGTGCTTTAATCTGTACATTCTCCTTACTTTCCTTCATTTTTTCATTCTGTAGATGATTGCAATCTTTCATACTACTTGTCCTTCATTTGATATGCTTGTTCTTTGATATGCAGATACCCCCTGTCCTTTTTATTCTGTAGGTTTCCTCTACCCTCATCCTTCATTCCATACATGCTCCCTTTCCTTCGTTCTTTACGCTTCCCCTCTCATTTATTGTATATACTCCCTCCCAGTATCGGACTGGGACAATCAGGGCCCACCCAAAAACCTTAGACTAGGGGCCCACCAAGAAAAACCTTAGACCAGGGGCCACTCTCAGTACTATTCTTCTTCTTATTCTCACTCAACATCTATTCTCCTAGTCTCTTTTCTTGACATACTATAATCGGTTACTCCATCTATTTAGCCTCTTTGTTCTCATAGAAATAGGGAATGGCCATGAAATAGGCCAAATGTCTAGCAGCATGAGGCCCCACCGGGAGTTTTCCTGGTATCCCAGTCCGACATTGCTCCCTTCTTGTACTTTATTCCGTATACCCCTCTTTCTGTCATTCTGTACATTCTACATTCATTCTGTAGATTTTGCTAGCAGGTTGGCCATTCCTTATCTAAGTAAATCCCATCCCCAAATAGATGGGAACCCCTTCTTTCCGGGTTTGTCAGGGGCTCCTTCTTCTTGGCCTTGGAGAAAGGAATAAAATAGAAGTCAATGGGTGGAGAGGGCAGATGAGAAGGGTTACCATGCCCAGGTGGAACCTGTAGCTGCACTAAACCTTTAGAGAAGCAAAACTTTATTTTAGTAACTGGCATTGGGAAATATGGACCTGGTGGGCATTAACAGAACCACAGCCCCAAAAATATGAGCAAAACTGAATGGAGAAGACAAAGAGGGAACAAGAAAGAAGGAGAGGCAGAACTGTAGTAAGTAAGATTACACAGAGGGGATTTCTAGAAACCATTAAAAGCAGTTGATCTTTGTTAAGTCCCCCTTTAGAACTGGGCTGTACCGCTTACAGAAAACATGATGGAGGCTCTTTTTCCTTCTCTGCACTGATGTCCGATGTGAGCCTGAGCAGTAAATGAATATATTGATCTGCTGTGAGAATTTCCCCATCTGCCTTTAATAGGCTTTTTTGTCGCTTGTGTTGTCAGCCACTAATATGTTCTAGGCTATTAAACTTCTCTGCTTGTTCTGTCTATTCAATTCCGGCAATGTCAAGTAACTGAGGTTACCTGGGAAAAGACTACTTACATGTCAGATGCAAAAGGGTTAAATATATTCTGGGGACCAGTGAAATGATTATGCTGTTTGTTACTTCCAAGACACATTTGTTTCTATCTCGTTCTCCCTCATTAGCTCTTGTTTCCGCTTCTCTTACACCCTCCCTCCTCATCTCATTTAATATCTTTTTAACAACCATTGAATCTCTTCCCTTCCTTGTCCATTACTTCCCATCTCTGTCCCTGTGACTTTTCCTTCCCCGATCATGTTCTTCACTTCTTGTACCTCACTTCTTTCTCCCCAACTTCTGTGCTTCACTTGATGCCTTCAGTGTCGGACTGGGATACCAGGGGCCCACCAGAAAACCTTAAGTTGAGGGCCCACCAAACTATTATACCTCCTCTCCTCACTCAACCTCTTTATTCTCCTAGTCTCTTTTCTCTACTTACTATACTCTATTCTTCCATTATTTAGCCTCTTTGTTCTCATAAAGAAATAGGGAATGACCATGATATAGGCCCAAAGGTTAGAAGCAGGAGGGCCCACTGACACCTTTGCCCACCGGGAGTTTTCCTGGTATCCCGGTGGGCCAGTCCGACACTGGATGCCTTACTCCTTTTTAACCAGATCCAATGCCTTGTATCCCTGTCTTGCAGTCCTATCATGTGTTCCTTTATTCTACTTATAATCAACAGCAGCGTTTCCTATCTTCACCCCTAAAATATTAAGATGTCCTGCTTTTCATTTGCCTTCCTAGATCCCCTGTGACTTAATTCTCTCTCTGATGTTCCATGCACTTCTTTCTCACACTGACCACAGTATCTTTCATCAATCTCCCAGCCAGCATTAGAGTTGCCCTATATAACTAGGTAAGTAGCACATAGGGAGAAGCAGCTCAGATATGACAAGTACTGGAATATGTAGGATAGGTCCTTGTTCATTTCCCTAGGCCCCACCTTGCCAATGACGTCGTTCCTGCTCAGCCTGTCTTTGTCCATGACAGTGATGATAATGGTTGTTTCCCGGAGCCTTTCAGTAGGGATGTCGAAGATAAACGACTCATTAAAAATAGGATTCAAGCATCGCTTCATAACCACAGTTTTTTTCTTCTCAACCCTTTTATCCTTGTTCATGAGCCACACTTTCACGTAGGGGTCTGAGAAGACAAGTGAAAAGGTGTTATAGGCAATGCGTCTAATTAATGTCACCAGGCTACATAGATAGATAGATAATAGATAGATAGATAGATAGATAGATAATAAACAGGTATATAGATGATAGATAGATAGATGATAGATAGATAGATGATAGATAGATATAATAGATAGATATAATAGATAGATAGATAGACAGACAGACAGACAGACAGACAGATAGATAGATAGATAGATAGATAGAGAGATAGATAGATGATAGATAGATGATAGATAGATAGATAGATAGATATAATAGATAGATAGATAGATAGATAGATAGATAGAGAGAGATGATAGAGATAGATAGATAGATATAATAGATAGATGATAGATAGATAGATAGATAGATATAATAGATAGATGATAGATAGATAGATAGATAGATAGATAGATAGATAGATAATAAACAGGTATATAGATGATAGATGATAGATAGATAGAGAGAGATGATAGAGATAGATAGATAGATAGATGATAGATAATAAACAGGTAGACAGATAGAGAGATACATAGATAGATAAATAGAAAGATAATAGATAATAAACAGGTAGATAGATGATAGATAGATAGATGCTAGATAATAGATAGATAGATAGATAGATAGATGATAGATTATAAATAGGTAGGTAGAGAGACAGACAGACAGATGATAGATAGATGATAAATATATAGATAGATAAATAGAAAGATAATAGATAATAAAAAGGTAGATAGATGATAGATAGATAGATGATAGATAGATAGATAGATAGATAGATAGATAGATAGATGATAAATTATAAATAGATAGATAGATAAATATATGATAGATAGATAATAAACAGGTAGAGAGATAGATAGATAATAAACAGGTAGATATAGATAGATAATAGATAGATAGATATTTAATATAGACAGATATTAATGTTAAAACAAATGGTAAAAACAAGACACGGTTTACAGCGCCCCCTACACTGGCTGATTCTTTGGACCTTGCCTGTATGTTCTTCTATACACGGAGCAGTGTTGATAACATGGGTATAAAACTGGCACATACCTGAGGTACCGCCGATATCCATAGCTTTCAGGTTCCGTGCCTTTATGATATTGACAATGATGGAGTTGGCAGAAGGGTTGTAGCACAAAGACAGGAGCAATTCCCCTCGACTGCCCTGTTAAAAACAAAACAGAAATGCTCACATTGGTTTCCTCATAAGCAGTGGAGTAAACAGATGTTACCGGGCCCCACAGCAAATTTATTTTAGGGCCCCCAACATATCCAGAGGTTGCCCTGTTTTCAGGCCCGGATTTGTGGAAAGGCCACGTAGGCCCGGCCCTAGGGTGGCAGGATTTTAGGGGGGCAACATGCTGCCCAACCACACCCACATTTGTTCAAAAACACTGGGGATGCGCTGGAGATACAATCATTTTTTAAATTCCCGTGCACCAATGGCCAGGGTTGAAGAACGGTAGTGGGCCTAGGGGCGCCCACTATGTAAATCCGGCCCTGCCTGTTTTATGAAATCGCTCATTATTTAGTTTTCATGGGACCCCCTATACCTCCTGGTCCCCCTGGGACACTGGGAAAAAACCCAGTGGTCCCCGACCCTCATTGGCCCCTGCCGGCCCCGACTTCTGGAGTCGCACTAATTGTATAAATTCTTTCCTGTGATCCCGGGCCTGCTCCCAGCAATGGGAATTCTCAGCCTCCGGTTAATGAGGCTGCTCCCAGCTCTCTGGATTCCTGGCTTTTGTTACACATATATATCACAGGCGATGTAAATATCTCGAGTCAGAACATACAATTAAACCATTAGAGGAGCGAAAAGGCTACAAAATATTTCTTTCTCGAATGTGTCGCTCAGATGGGCTGTGTAAGCAGCTGTAATTATATGTTGTGATACACAATTATATATGTGTTGTAGAGGGCCCCGGGGGGACAATACGAAGCTTTTGTCTTTGTGTTGATGTGAGTAAAACATAAAGGAAAAACAGTATAACACACAGTCAAATGGATAACAGGCTGGGCAGTAGTAGGGTTAACATCTGGCTGGTATTTTACCGGCCTGTAAAAATGATGGTTGATCCCAATGTTATTAATAGGAAAAAAGATAATTATATGGGAAGGCCGGTATTTTTTTCCAGAAAAGGTGGCAACCCTAGGCAGTAGTGATGTGCAGACTGGCCTGAAACCTGCAGGGCATCGCTAACTCCTGCACAAAATCTCCGGGTCGAGCTCTTTTCCTGCTCTCCCTGCCCGCGACCTAGCAGTTCCGGCTTCCGTTGACGGAATTTATAGACTTCCACCCGCTTCCGCGCGCCCGATGTCATAACGGGGCAGGTCGGGCCTATAAATAGAGGGCAGCAACTGGCCCGTGCTGGGTGCGGTTTGGGAGCGTTAGGGTCGGGTGCGGGTCGAGAAATTCTCAACCCGCACGTCACTACTGGGCAGGGTGCAAAATGATTTTTTGCACTTTTAAAGGTGTGCTTTACCTTTAAATTAACCTTTAGTATGTTATAGAATGGCTAATTCTCAGCAGCTATTCAATTGGCCTTCATTTTTTCTTTTTGATAGTTTTTGAATTATTTGCCTTCTTCTGAGTCTTTCCAGCTTTCAAGTAGGGGGTCACCGGCTTCATCCAAAAAACAAAAAACAAAAAACTGAATGCTCTGTAAGGCTGCAAATGTTTTGTTATTGTTACTTTTTATTACTCATCTTTCTATTCAGGCCCTCTCCTATTCATAGTCCTGTCTCTTATTGAAATCTGTGCGTGGTTGCTAGGGGAATTTGTATCCTAGCAACCAAATGGCCGAACTGGCAAACTGGAGAGCTGCTGAATAAAAAGCTAAAAATAAGTCAAAAACCACAAGTAATAAAAAATGAAAACCGACTGCAAATTGTCTCAGAATATCCCTCTCTACATCCTACTATGAGTTAATTTAAAGGTGAACAACCCCTTTAAGGGCTAAACTCCATGGGATATTTTGAAGGATGGTGTCGGATGGACAAAACTTATCCTGTAATCGGATGTTCAAACTACATGGACATTTTTGCATCAGAAGCGATAGGACTGTAGGATTTGAACGCAGCTTGCTGCATCTTCATCCAATGAGATAAAATCTGGTGTCTGACAAACTAAACCATACAACTTTACATTCTGGCTATAGGGGATCAGATTAAGATTTCTCCTGCTGTTGGATGCCATGATCAGATAAAATTTGACCCACAAAATCAGATAAAAGGAGTTTTAGGGCTGTTACACATGGGCGTTTTTTCCTGCGCTCCCCTGTGTTGCGACTTCTTCCGTTCAGCCGCAGGTTAGACGCACTCAATTATTGTGAAGGGGGCTGTACTCACAAAGACGCATGTAAGTGCTGAACGCAGGTGAAATGCAACATGCTGCATCCTACCTACGTTTGGGGCTTACATGCATCTGTGTGAGTGCAGCCCCCTTCACAATAATAGACTGCGTCTACTCCTTCGGCTGAATGGAAAAAATCGCAACACAGAGGAGCGCAGGAAAAACCGCCCGCGTGTAAGAGCCAGAAGGCTGGAATTACACGGTGCGTGACCTTCCGATCGGATGCGATGAGAGGAACCGCAGGCGTCACGTCGGGTTTGCCGAATCGAATGTAAGTAATGTCGCATCTACAAACTGATTGCATCCGACACAACACTACTGTCGGATGCGAACGATGCACGTTGCGTCTTCATCCGACAGTTGTGCCGTGTCGGATGCAATCAGCTTGTAGATGCGACACTTGTATTACTTACATTTGACAAATCCGACGTGACACCTGCGCTTCCTCTCATCGGATCGGAATGGATGCGCACAGTGTAGTTCCAGCCCAAATCAGTTCAATCTGTAGCATGCATCTAAAACGATTGCTAATTAGCCATGCAAGATGCGGATTCAATATGTGGCCGATATGAAAGAGGTGAGGTAGCATCCCTATCACGGACACCCCCTAGCTTGTACATCATTTAAGGAGTGCTAGCAGGTGCAAGAAGTTGAAGAGTCCTGTACTTACTTCAAGTATTAATCACAGGGCTTTGTGGCTACAGAACTGCTGAATCTGGCGCAAGGTGTTCTGTGGATGGGACTGAAATGGGTGGTTCACCTTTAAGTTACCTTTTAGAATGTTATAGTATTGCCAATTCTAAGCAACTTTTCAGCTGGTCTTCATTATTTTATTAAATAGTTTTTTTTTAACTATTTGCCTTTTTTGTCTGACGCTTTCCTAGCTTTCAAATGGAGGTCGCTGACCCCATCTAAAAACAAATGCTCTGTAAGACTACAAATTTACTGTTATTGCTACTTTTTATTCCTCATCTTTGTATTTAGGCCTCTCCTATTCATATTCCAGTCTATTGTTTAAATTAGCGCATGGTTGCTAGGGGAATTTGGACCCTAGCAGCCAGATTGCTCAACTAGAAAACTGAAGAGCTGCTAAATAAAAAGCTAAATAACTCAAAAAAACACAAATAATAAAAAATGAAAGCCAATTGGAAATTGTCTCAGAATATCGCTCTCTACATCATACTCAAAGTTAACTCAACACCTCCTAAAGGGGTGCAAGTTAGGGCCATGGCCCTTGCATTGGTGGGATGTAAATGAGGTGGGTATGTAGGTATGTGACACACTTCAATGAGTAGGTTTGAACTAGGGTTGCAATGAGTATTTACCAAACACTTTAGGCAGGTGTAGTGGGGAGATCTCCTTCACATGATACAACGTTTCGGGGTGTGCCCCTTTGTCAGACATGTATGAAACGCTACATCACGTGACTTTAATAAAATTTCAGGGGATCTCCCCGCTACACCTGCCTGAAGTGTTTGGTAAATCCTCATTGAGAGGTGCCGACCCCACCAACCAACAAAAGGCACTACACGTTTGGAGAAGCTGGCAGCGCCGGATTTCTTCTCCAGCCGCCCCTAGGCCGCGCGGTCCGCCTTCCCAGCGCCCGCCTTCCCAGCACGCCGGCGAAAAAACACCGGTGCAGCTGGTGTAGTTGAACGGGGACGCGAACGTCCCCATAATGCGGCTGGGCGGCATGCCGCCCCTATTTTTTGCCGCCCTAGGCCCGGGCCTATGCGGCCTTGCCGCAAATCCGGGCCTGGAAGCTGGGAGAATAGGAAGCTTGTTTGTTTTAAACTAAGGTTGCCACCTGGCTAGTAAAAATGATGGTCGATCCCAATGTTATTAATAGGGAATAAAGATAAATATATAGGAAGGTCAGTGATCCCAATGTTATTAATAGGGAAAAAGATAAATATATAGGAAGGTCAGTGATCCCAATGTTATTAATAGGGAATAAAGATAAATATATAGGAAGGTCAGTGATCCCAATGTTATTAATAGGGAATAAAGATAAATATATAGGAAGGTCAGTGATCCCAATGTTATTAATAGGGAAAAAGATAAATATATAGGAAGGTCAGTGATCCCAATGTTATTAATAGGGAATAAAGATAAATATATAGGAAGGTCAGTGATCCCAATGTTATTAATAGGGAATAAAGATAAATATATAGGAAGGTCAGTGATCTCAATGTTATTAATAGGGAATAAAGATAAATATATAGGAAGGTCAGTGATCCCAATGTTATTAATAGGGAATAAAGATAAATATATAGGAAGGTCAGTGATCCCAATGTTATTAATAGGGAAAAAAGATAAATATATAGGAAGGTCAGTGATCCCAATGTTATTAATAGGGAATAAAGATAAATATATAGGAAGGTCAGTGATCCCAATGTTATTAATAGGGAATAAAGATAAATATATAGGAAGGTCAGTGATCCCAATCTTATTAATAGGGAAAAAAGATAAATATATAGGAAGGTCAGTGATCCCAATGTTATTAATAGGGAATAAAGATAAATATATAGGAAGGTCAGTGATCCCAATATTATTAATAGGGAATAAAGATAAATATATAGGAAGGTCAGTGATCCCAATATTATTAATAGGGAATAAAGATAAATATATAGGAAGGTCAGTGATCCCAATGTTATTAATAGGGAATAAAGATAAATATATAGGAAGGTCAGTGATATGATCCCAATGTTATTAATAGGGAATAAAGATAAATATATAGGAAGGTCAGTGATCCCAATGTTATTAATAGGGAATAAAGATAAACATATAGGAAGGTCAGTGATCCCAATGTTATTAATAGGGAAAAAAGATAAATATATAGGAAGGCCAGTGATCCCAATGTTATTAATAGGGAATAAAGATAAATATATAGGAAGGTCAGTGATCCCAATGTTATTAATAGGGAATAAAGATAAATATATAGGAAGGTCAGTGATCCCAATGTTATTAATAGGGAATAAAGATAAATATAAAGGAAGGTCAGTGATCCCAATGTTATTAATAGGAAATAAAGATAAATATATAGGAAGGTCAGTGATATGATCCCAATGTTATTAATAGGGAATAAAGATAAATATATAGGAAGGTCAGTGATCCCAATGTTATTAATAGGGAATAAAGATAAATATATAGGAAGGCCAGTGATCCCAATGTTATTAATAGGGAATAAAGATAAACATATAGGAAGGTCAGTGATCCCAATGTTATTAATAGGGAATAAAGATAAATATATAGGAAGGTCAGTGATCCCAATGTTATTAATAGGGAATAAAGATAAATATATAGGAAGGCCAGTATTTTTGGCAACCCTATGTGGACTGTAGGATCTCCTTTTGCTTATGTGGGCTTCTATAGGTAGATTGTCAGCTCCAGTGGGGACTGATGTGAATGATGTACAATCTCTGTAAAGGTCTGGCCACACAAGCAGATTCTGGGAGATTCCCAACGACAAATCTCCTCTTCTTCGGGGCGACAATCTCCCAACCTGCCTTCCCCCTGCCCTGCGCCGGCCAATTGATAAATACATATATAGGAAGGCCGGTATTTATTTTTCAGAAAAGGTGGCAACCCTAGTTTGAACACGTTACAATTAATGGAGGTTGCATGTTGGATCTGGCCTTGCTATGGATTACAAATCTGGGTTGAGGTGCAGAGAGCAGCACTAACCAATCACCCATCATGAATACAATGCTGCCAAAAGCACTGTTTGTGCGACAAACTCAGGTCTCTGAGCTCCGAAACAGCTGTTCTATCTGTTCCAAAGAATAGAAATTAATCCTTTTCAAGTCAAATGAACACTTTCCCAGTTTTATTGCTTTACTGGACCTGGAAGAACAAAATGGCATAACTGGGGCTGGATCATTATCTCGCCTGCGTCCCAGTTTCGGCTGACGGCTCCACTGAGCATTTATGTAAATTGCTCTGTCTGTGGTTATATTTGTGAGCTGATATGACTGGATGTTGTCTCTATAATTAACAGACACAGAACAAGACTGGATGTTTAGTTGTTCCATTAGAGATGCGAGGATCACATCTCCGTGACATGACAATATGGCAACTAAAACAGCGGTTCGAAGACTTTCCAGAGCATTAAAGGCGGCCATAGACTTAACAATTAGGATCTTTCTTGGAAGAAAGATTGTACGTTTCAATACACACGTGTAGAGCTGAATGGTCAGATATACAGTGGTGTGAAAAACTATTTGCCCCCTTCCTGATTTCTTATTTTTTTGCATGTTTGTCACACAAAATGTTTCTGATCATCAAACACATTTAACTATTAGTCAAAGATAACACAAGTAAACACAAAATGCAGTTTTTAAATGAGGGTTTTTATTATTTAGGGAGAAAAGAAATCCAAACCTGTGTGAAAAAGTAATTGCCCCCTGAACCTAATAACTGGTTGGGCCACCCTTAGCAGCAATAACTGCAATCAAGCGTTTGCGATAACTTGCAACGAGTCTTTTACAGCGCTCTGGAGGAATTTTGGCCCACTCATCTTTGCAGAATTGTTGTAATTCAGCTTTATTTGATGGTTTTCTAGAATGAACCGCCTTTTTAAGGTCATGCCACAACATCTCAATAGGATTCAGGTCAGGACTTTGACTAGGCCACTCCAAAGTCTTCATTTTGTTTTTCTTCAGCCATTCAGAGGTGGATTTGCTGGTGTGTTTTGGGTCATTGTCCTGCTGCAGCACCCAAGATCGCTTCAGCTTGAGTTGACGAACAGATGGCCGGACATTCTCCTTCAGGATTTTTTGGTAGACAGTAGAATTCATGGTTCCATCTATCACAGCAAGTCTTCCAGGTCCTGAAGCAGCAAAACAACCCCAGACCATCACACTACCACCACCATATTTTACTGTTGGTATGATGTTCTTTTTCTGAAATGCTGTGTTACTTTTACGCCAGATGTAACGGGACGCGCACCTTCCAAAATGTTCAACTTTTGTCTCGTCGGTCCACAAGGTATTTTCCCAAAAGTCTTGGCAATCATTGAGATGTTTTTTAGCAAAATTGAGACGAGCCTTAATGTTCTTTTTGCTTAAAAGTGGTTTGCGCCTTGGAAATGTGCCATGCAGGCCGTTTTTGCCCAGTCTCTTTCTTATGGTGGAGTCGTGAACACTGACCTTAATTGAGGCAAGTGAGGCCTGCAGTTCTTTAGATGTTGTCCTGGGGTCTTTTGTGGCCTCTCGGATGAGTTGTCTCTGCGCTCTTGGGGTCATTTTGGTCGGCCGGCCACTCCTGGGAAGGTTCACCACTGTTCCATGTTTTTGCCATTTGTGGATAATGGCTCTCACTGTGGTTCGCTGGGGTCACAAAGCTTTAGAAATGGCTTTATAACCTTTGAAATTGAACTCAGGTGTGATAAACCACAGTTAAGTTATTTTTTAACAAGGGGGGCAATCACTTTTTCACACAGGCCCATGTAGATTTGGAGTTTTTTTTCTCCCTTAATAACGTAAACCTTCATTTAAAAACTGCATTTTGTGTTCAATTATGTTATCTTTGACTAATAGACAAACATGCAAAAGAATAAGAAATCAGGAAGGGGGCAAATAGTTTTTCACACCACTGTACATATAGAAACAATACAATTCTACCTGTATCTGACCATTCAGCACTAACAATGGCCGATGTTTGGTTCCTTCAAAATTTTCCAGCCCGATCCACGAGCCGACCGATATCCAAGTCTTCTGCTAATGTCGGCCGGCTCTTTTCTCACCATACACTCATGTTTCGTACGATATTATCTGTGCATCTAATGGCCTCCATAAGAGATTGTTCTTACACTTCCATCGCTGCACGGTTTTAGCTCCTTCCATAAGGGCTGCATCTGGGTCAGGTCCGTCTTATTCAGAGGGATGGAGACCTCTCCGATGGGGTCGTTGCGACTGAATCGGTCGTAGTCCAATACCTGGAGATACAGAACCCGCTGCACCACTTTTTCATAAGGGAAACCTGTAGGAAGGGAACAAGAAACATCAATATATAACAACGGACACAATATATTAGACCTACTGTAAAAAGATTAAATTATTTGAACATTATACGGGGCATCATAGGATAAAAGGCATGGAAGGATATTGGATCACTTTGATTTTCCTTATGTTATCCAATGGGATTTACATCTGATTATTTGCCAGTTGCCAATGGGGACAATAGTATGAACATAACTGGAGGCTTCGAAGAATAATCCTTCCCTACTGTGGCGTAACTAAATGATTCTGGACCCCACAGCAAATTACATTTAGGGGCCCAAAACATAGACAAATTGATCTATTCTATCAAGTTATACTGAAATTCATCACTTATTTTGACATCCCTGTGTATTTGCACTCTGAAGTGGAAGATGCCATATTGATTGGCTAGACTTTATATGGCACAGGTTAAATAATGGATAACAGATAACACCATTATGATCTACAGAGCTTATCTGCTATCTGCTGTGTAACCTGAGCCTTTTCTCCTTTGAATGGCTGCCCCCATGGCTACACAGCAGCTTGTTTATATAAACTATAGTAGTACTTATCTGTTATCTACTGTGTATCCTGTGCTTGAATGGCTGCCCCCATGGCTACACAGCAGCTTGTTTATATAAACTATAGTAGTACTTATCTGTTATCTACTGTGTATCCTGTGCTTGAATGGCTGCCCCCATGGCTACACAGCAGCTTGTTTATATAAACTATAGTAGTGTTTCTGAAGCAAACACACCAGTTTTACCTGCGCAGGGCAACACTGCATTATATTTGTATTACTTTAAAACACGTTCATTTTTTGGTGCTATAGTTCCTTTAAGTCCAGCCAATCAATATGGCATCTTCCACTTCAGAGTTGATGTTACTTTTAAAGGGGTTGTTCACCTTTGAGTTCACTTGGAATATGATATAGGGAGTGATATTTTGAGACATTTTTATTTTTATTTTTTATTATTTGTGTTTTTTTATTAGCTTTTTATTCGGCAGCTGTTCGGTTATCAGTTTCAGCAATCTGGTTGCTAGGGTCCTAATTACCATGGCAACCAAGCACTGATTTGAATAAGAGACTGGACTATAAATTGAAGAGAGCATAAATAAAATGACATGTAATTATATGTTACAATAACAGTAAATTTGTAACCTTAAAGAGCAATTGTTTTTAAAGAGGTTGTTCACCTTCCAAATACTTTTTTCAGTTCAGTTGTTTTCAGATTGTTCACCAGAAATCAGCAACTATTATATCAATTCTAACAGCTGCCTTTAATGAAACTCAGGGATTCTGCTCAGCAGGGACAAAGATAAGATAATTTAGAACAGTTAAAGGGTCGGCGACCCCCCTCCCAGAGCTGCTTTAGAAAGTGAAAAATGAAACTTTACACTTTAATATTAGAAAAACGATCAGAAATATTTGGAAAAGGTCTT
Organism: Xenopus laevis; assembly: GCF_017654675.1. Lineage (NCBI taxonomy): Eukaryota > Metazoa > Chordata > Amphibia > Anura > Pipidae > Xenopus > Xenopus laevis. The sequence goes on from NC_054378.1 coordinate 6,325,527, forward strand.
TATTTCTGGGGAACTATCTGAAACCAAGTGATTTGTAAAAAAGTTTTTGAAGGTGAGCAACCCCTTTAAATGGGGTCAGTGACCTCCATTCTGAAAGCTCAAAAGAGTCAGAAGAAGGCGGCACATAATGAAAAAAAAAACTATTTGAAAAGTTGCTAAGAATTGGCAGTACTATAACTTACTAAACTTAAAGGGGATATAAAGGCAAATAAATCCCATTTTTACTTTCTTTAATGAAAAAGAAACCTATTAAAAAATGTGTACTGTTTTTATAAGAAACCTGACTGTATGCAGTGAAATTCCCCCTTCATCTACTTGCTCTGACAGCTACAGATAGGAAACTTCAGATGGTCCCTAACTGCTCTGCAGGGAAACAATCATACTTTCAAACGGCCCTCCTACCTTACTTCCCTGACCTCGAGCAGCTTTGTTTGTTTCCTTGTAAAGCAGCTGGTGACCATGTAGAGATTTGTATCTGCAGACCCAGTGCAGTCTGTATATTCTGATTATTAATCAGTCTTGCTGTATCGGCTTCTGGCAGATATTATTTGACTTGTGCTGTTTTGATCATTTATGACGATCCCTAAGCAGCACAGACCACACTGAGCATGTGCACAGTCTTAGTCTTGCAAAGATGTATAACAAAGTTACAAGATGGTGACCCCCTGTGGCAAACTTTGAAAGCATAAATCATTTGTTTGATTAGGCTTGTGGTGCAGTAAGTTCGTGTTTATGTTTAGTATACAAAATACAGCATTTCTAACCTTATTCTGTTTTAGACTTTAGTTCCTCTTTAAAGCATTTGACATAGAAAACCCAAGGCTTTGTGCACACAATTATACAATTATTTAAAGGAAGCCTTGATATCCTGTGTCTAATGATGATGATGAATATTGCGGTGCACCCCACCCCTCCATATTTTGTGTCTCACCCTCAAAAAGGAAGGTTTCATTCCAGTGTGGATTGAGGTTTTTCCTCTTCACCTTTGTCTCGAGCTTGTTCTTCTTGTCTGGCAGCAGGTAGATCTTCACAAAGGGGTCGCTGGTTCCACTGAAGTCCTTGGCAGGTAGTTCCTGGGCTTTCAGGATCTTGACAGTGAGTGTGGACTCCTGGAAGTTATACCCCACGCTGAACTGAATGCGACCCAGCTTCTCTCTTCCTGAACTCTCGTGACCATCTTCTTCATCCGACCCAGGTGACAGCTGAAAAATACATCACAGCATTTATATCAGAACTCATGTCATTTTTTTAGGTACATATCTGCTTGAATCTCAAAGGGGTAGTTAGCCTTTAAAAGGGAATGAAGCCCGACCATAAACTGTGTCAATAGTTAGTGAACTATAGCAAAAATGAAAATTGTATATAAGCTTCATCATACTGAAATAAGAAACTTTATAAAAACAATCAATTAAACATTCTGCATCATTTCTGAAATAATCAAGTTTATCTTCACTATCCCTCTCTCAGCATCTGTTTCTCTTCATTCTGTCTTCATGCAGCAGTTGGGTGTCAGATATTCATTGACAGTTAGATCCAATATATCTTATAGGGGGGCTCCTTTCCTAGCAGATGTATTAGAGCTCACTCAAATAACTGATTCCAGTACAAACAAAATCTAACAAAATAACTGCCCTTTGCACAAATTCTGCATGTAGAGAGACATGATGTCTGGTGATTTTAAAGGAGAACTAAAGCTTGACTAAAGAAGTAGGTAGAAATGTTGTACATTATGTTTTAGGCTTCTGTACCAGCCCAAGGCAACCACAGCCATTTAGCAGTAAAGATCTGTGTCACCAAAGATGCCCCAGTAGCTCCCCATCTTCTTTTCTGCTGATTCACTGCACATGCTCTGTGCTGCTGTCACTTACTGAGCTTAGGGAGCCACTCACAATATACAGTACACATAGAATAGAAATGGCACAATATAAGGCTGATTAGTAATTAATACAGATAATTACTACATGGCAGCACAGAAACCAGTGCAATTAGCATCAGAATTGAATAATCAGCAAACCTGTAGCATCAGCTTATATTACAGCCAGGGAAGCTCATTTTGTGCTGGATAATTAGTGACGAGCCCTAAGCTTAGCTTCTCAACAGCCAATCAGAGCCCACTGAGCATGTGAGTGTCACAGACACTTTCCAAGATGGTGACCCCCTGTGACAAGTTTGAAGTCCTGGATCATTGCTGCTATTGACAAGCTCAAACTTTAGCCTCGTGCAATAAGTTCACTATAGAAAATATGCCATTTGTAGCCACATTCATTTCATTCATTAGGGTTTACTTCACCTCTTCTAAGTAAAAGGAGCCCCCCCTATAAGATATATTGGATCTAACTGTCAATGAATATCTGATGCCAGTGGCGGAACTACCGGGGGAGCGGGGATGCGAGCGGGCCAGGGCCCGCACCCCCTCAGGGCCCCCCGGCAGTCCGCTCGCCATTGAAAACTCGGCCAAATGCGGCCGTACGGAGGGGCGGGGCCCGGCTGCGCGTCATGCACCAGGGCCTGCCCCCCTCAACGAACGCTACTGTCTGACGCCCAACTGCTGCATGAACACAGAATAAAGAGAAACAAATGCTGAGAGAGGAATAGTGAACATAAAATTGTTTCAGAAACGGTAGAGTACAGTCCCGTCTACTCTGGGTTCTGCCGAAGCTTCCCCCAGTCTTGGGGGTCCAGCCCAGAGGACCATGACACCCATCCAGTGAATAAAAGTATGAAACAAGTGTAAAGTGCAATGCCATTGAGTGCCTTGGTAAGGCTCCGGCTGGCGACTGGAATACTTCCCGCTCACCTAATAGCTGGAGCAAAGGAAGTGAAGCAAGATTAGGCAAGAAGTGCATGTGCATAGTGCAAGACCCAAAAAAAAGAGTGAATCAAACACCCTTCCCGGGAGCACACTGAGTAACATAACACCTGCCATCAATAGGGATGTAGCGAACTGTTCGCCGGCGAACTAGTTCGCGCGAACTTCGACTGTTCGCGTCCGCCGCAAGTTCGCGAACGTCGCGCGACGTTCACCAATAGGCGTTTGCGTCAAAATCGTTCGACCATTCGACCATTCGGTCGCTAAAATCGAACGATTTTCGTTCGATTCGAACGAAAATCGTTCGATCGAACGATTAAAATCCTTCGATCGTTCGAATCGAACGATTTTCGGATGTTCGAAGTTCGCGAACAGTTCGCGAACTGTTCGCATTTTTTGCCAGTGTTCGCGAATGGCGTTCGCGAACACATACTCGGCGGTTCGCTACATCCCTAGCCATCAACAGGCTGTAAGTACAGGACCCTGGTGTCCCTTAGTTCTGCTAAGGTTGAACATCTGAATTCAAATCCATCTTGGGTTGTGCAGGGGGACAATTACACACCACCCTGCAAACATGGTGCTCATTTTTTTTTTGCATTTTGCACTGCCCCCATATATGTAAATTCCATGCACAAAGTACCATATACAGTAACTGCATCCAAATCAAATTCATAAAACATGATACACGGCCATGTTTGCTTGCGGCTTTCCTTTTTTATCTGCAGTGAGTAGGGGGGAAACTATACCCATTGCCCCCTTTTTATTTTGCCTGCCGTGTCAGTGACCCGGTGAAATGCAATTGAACGCGAGCAATTGTGACAGCTACAACATTCTCTCCGAAATAACAGACACGCGTGTTTTTAGCAGATGCCAAACACGGAGCTTGTTAAACGACGACGCCTCTCGCTTTTTAGGGAATCTAAGAAAATATCTAGTAGGAGACTACGGAATCATTGACCTCTCCTGGCAAAATGCAGCCCCAATGAAATTGTTTTCTCAGCTTTCTCAGCAAACAATGTGATATATTTTATGCTCCATCAATCTATGAAACTTGTACATATCTATATAAAGGAATTGCATAGCATGGCTTTTCATTTATCATCTCACCTCTTCTTTTAGAGGCAGGGAATTTAAAGTAATAGAAGGATCATATCTCCGAGCTTCAGGCCTAATTAATTCCCCTATTTCACCTGTATAAGCACATTTATTGTCTCACGTTCCCTGGGCTGCTCAAACCCTGGAATTAACGAGAGAATATTCAATTGTTCGCACAATGACCACCCGCGGAAGGCAGATAACTATATTAATGACGACTTTTGTTACCCGATTATTCTTAGTTCATTTCCAGGCGTATGGGTGAGCGTGTTCTGGGGATGTCACAGGAAACAATGATGTTAAAGTAAAACAATATACTGCGCTTATAAATAGTGGTGTAACTAGAAATAACTGCTTCTAACAGCTAAATCTTTAGGGTCTCTATATCTGGGAGAATAAAACACCTATTTTGCACAAAGACACTGAATTTTTATATCAGGACAAATACTCTGCCAGCAACAACCACCAACCAACAGCACATGATTGATGGGCTGCAGGCTGGAAATCCCCCATAAAACATATCCTAAACATTACACAATATAATACAGTCACAAGCGCTCAACAAAACTGGTGCAATCCCCTCTCTAAAAGTGTTATCTGCATCTTGTCTCTGATTTGTGAACGAGCACAATTGCATTGCCACCTGTTCGGTTTTTCTAATGTCTCAACTTTCTGTTCGGTTTTCAGCCTTGTGAACAATAATCTGGCCAATAAATGAAAACCACTTAAATACCAAGATCCTCACCTTGACATGACTTAGTTATTATCAAGCGCAGTTCGTTTCTTGTTATTACAGAAACAGAAATAAGCAAATAAATCAAAAATAAGAAATTGTTTTCCTAAATGAGCATTGCTGTTTTTTAAACTTTTTTGGAGAAATGATTTCTGTATAAGAGATCCCTTACCTGTAGTTAAAGGATTGGTCTTACTCATCGGGGCAGAATAGATAGAAGTAGGGTTTCCAGCCGTGTGGGTTTCAACTGGACATCTTAGTTTGTCAAAGGGCTGTCCTTTCAAAACTTTCTGTCTTATTTAAAACATTGCGAAAACTGGACAGAAATCCAGCCATTTGCAAAGAAGTGATAAGTGCAATAACCCTGACCCGGCATCATAACGCCACGACATCATTGTGACTGCCTCTGATGTCATCATGCCCACCCCAAGATCACTGCTCCACCCTTTGTTCAGGTTTAGCCACCGGCAAAGGTGGCAATCCTAACGCACAAGCACAATTGCTTTAGTTTTGATTAGGAATGCACCGAATCCACTCTTTAGAATCCCTCAATCTTTTGTGAAAGATTTGGCCTAATACAGGACCGAATCCAAATCCTAATTTGCTTATGCAAATTAAGGGCGGGAAAGGAAAAAGTGGAAAAATTGTTTTACTTCCTTGTTTTGTGACGAAAAGCCTGCCCCTAATTTACATATGCAAATTAGGATTCAGATTCGGTTCAGCCAAGCACAAGGATTTGGCCGAATCCTGCTGAAAAAGGCCGAATCTTGGCCGAATCCTGAACTGAATCCTGGATTTGGTGCATCCCTACACACTGGTATTTAACTGATCTAGGTGTTAAAATATCAGCCAAGACCAGGGCACAGTAATAGTTATAACAAATTTACCAACAAGTGCATTACTGGTAAATTTGTAATGACAGCCCTGGCCTTTGCTGGTTTCATCAACCGAATTGGAAAAGAATTTAGTGAGTAGGGTGGGTGTCTATTTCCAAACTGCCCAGAGCACACCGCCATCTCCTAGCTCCTATTCTATTCCACAGACAGCCGCCCTACTCACTAAATTCTATATCAATTCTGTCGATGAAACCTCGACCGACCCACCTGTCATATAATATCCCAACCTGATGATTTGTGTCTGAAACATGCCGATTTGTGTCTGAAAATTGCACTTTGCTCACTACACTGCATTTGTAAATAACCAATAACCATTATTGTTCTTGAACTGTGATCCTGGAGACCTGGGGCAAATTTATAGGCATTCAGATGCAATATTGTGTTGAACAATCTAGTTCATCGGATGACAAAGTCAGACCATGCAGGAGAATACAAAGCAGAGTCAGAGTAAAATCAGCAGTGTGCACGAGTCCTTAGGCTAGTGGAACACTATTTCAATCAAACATGTCCATGTCCAGCACGCTTTCTTTTGAATAACATGCCAAGGTATCCCCCATGAGCCATTAGTAGTAAAGGAATATTTGGTGGAGGGTGGACATTCTTAATGTAAATAGTACAGAAACTCTTGGTGACCATACACTGGCTGGTAACATCTGCTGACCAGGTATGGTGCCTCTCTAATGCCTACCTGAATGACTTCTACCTGTAAATCAGCTAGACATCTTTCAGACCTATTCCCATTTTGATGTGGTCCTCTCAAGAAGAGGCTGAATCCTGAACTCAGACAAATATCTGCTCATTTGGAGAAGTCACCAAACAAGCTGATCTTAACTCACAGGTCCGAGAACATTTTATGAGCTATGATTCCATTGAATTTATGGCCCAAAGCATTCTTTGCTCTGCAATATAACAAACCCTGATACACTGGGAACATGGAGGGCCTAGATTTCCCTGCTGATGTTTTCCACCAACACAGGCAGATAACGTTATAGGTAAAGACTAATTCAGGTGCTCTGCTGGATATACAGAAACCATGCATTGTTATAAAGGTTATTTGGTTAATTTACAAAGCTATGTACGTATGCATTACATGAGTACATTGAGTACATTGTTCCAACACTGTATTCCAGTGCAATCGGAGGCTTTGTTATGGGCCCCTAAAATGTACATTGTAAGTTAGGTTGAAAAAAGACACACGTCCATCAAGTTCAACCTTTTCACTCTATTTTAACCTGCCTAACTGCCAGTTGATCCAGAGGAAGGCAATTTGAAGCCTCCCTAGTTTGCCTCAGAGGGGGGAAAAAGTCCTTCCTGACTCCAAAATGGCAGGTCCCTGGATGCCCTCACTTCTTTAACACACAGCAGCATAGACCCCTTATTTATAAACAGGGTTCTAGTTACTTAGATTTTTGATGCACAGGCACATTTAGTGAGAAATAAAGTGAAACCGTACAAGATTCGGATGAGCAGAGCCATGCTATCATGCACACACACACAATCACGCGAACATTCCATCCAAACATATAATATCTTGAGCGGTTAATTGTGCCTCGGTGTCTCGTCTGTGAACACAAACACCGACCTCGTTTTTCACATCTGTCACCTGGTGAGAGGATTAGGGGAGCCGCTGTTTTGTTTTTATCCATCTGGGGTCAGGATTGTGCAGATGTTATTTTTATAACGTGAGCCGAGCGCTGGGAATATTTATCTTGTTTTATGTGGCTTCTCTGAGAGACACAATAAAAGCAGCTCATTGGAACTTGCTCTATACACAGTTATTGGCAGTTATTGCATACAGGGTTCTGTGCAAGGGATATCCCAAAAAGCAAAACCTACAAAATACGACACAGGTCCACATCTGGCCCTCGATGACCAGTCCCAAGCAGCATAAGCAAAGCCCTATATTGCAAAGTCATATACATTCCATCAGTCAAATGATATGACAGTTTCTGCATCACTTTCCCATCCCTTACTAACAAACCCTTCTCTCTCTTTCCATTGCATTGTTTCTCCTCTCTTCTTTCAGTTGGCCATGCAAAGACCAATACTGTCTCCAAACCTGCCCAATTTGGTCAGCAGCTTAATGCCCTGTATATTGAGCCAAAACAATAGACACTCCAAATGGAACATCTCACTTCAATTGGTCTGCATGGGTCCCTGGTGTGGTTTGATCATTGATTCAAGGCCAAATCAATAGGATCAGCCTAATGGCCCCAAATCTGGATAGTCATCACCATAAAGATCCACTTGTGGCCTTGCCAGATGAGAAGATCCTTCTCTCAAAATTCCAATTTTGTCTACTTCTTATTCCTCTACTGATTTGGCTTTTCACTCTTCACCCTTTTTCTTTTTCATTTAGCCTCTCTGTTTGGATATTTGCTCCTCTGGTTCATAGTTGAATATTGAAGTGGCAGTCCAGCCTTACTATAAGAAAGGGTTTAATTTAAGGGTGACTATGCTATGGGGCAGTCATGCTAAATTTAGAATTATAGAAGGGTGGTTTGGGCATTTGGTAAATTTTTTGACATCTATTCAACTGTACTTGCAAGAGTAGCTCGTACAGACAATAAATGTTCTCCACCATAACTAGGCTCATACACTATCAGCGTTAGTTTAAAATGTTACTATGACCTCATTGGGATACAATTTTGCTTTATTTAGCAAAAAAAGCAAGAAAATCTCAAATTATAAGAAACAATCCAAGATGATGAGAGGTCACAGAGACCTTCTTGTTATCCCATCTAAAGAAAAGATATGTGTTATAATAAGCTATAGGGCTCAGCTAGAAAGGTGACATTCACCAGAAGAGCAAAACATGTCAAGGCAACAGTATTCCTAACTGGACAGAGCAATTCCAACAATTTCATCTTTGCCTTTAAAATTCTTAAAGAGAAAAGCTTAAAAACATATAGCTGTCCATGGTGTAAATTAAAACTCACTGCTGAAACCTATAGCAATCAATATAGCAATCAATTTGACATCTGTTTTCTTTATTTTACCATTGAAGTTGCAGTCGGACTGATTAGTCCATTAGAATGATCATACACCGACGCAGGTGTAATACTCAAGATAGCCATTGCAAGACCTGATTGATTGACAGCCTTGTGGTATAGTAATGTGCAAGTAGATCTGATATCCATGGGGTACACATTAGGTTGGGCAGGTTCAGGGCACGAAGGGGAGTTGTTGGGGAGGGTTTGGGTGGGTGGCAGGTCCAGCTTTTGGTATAGGCAGACCTGTCACCTTGAGCCCCTGATTGGTGCATTTATGAAGCTGGGGCAGATATCAGTTGGCTGGCTGAAAAAACCCTTTGGGTGATGTCCACAAAAGATCTGTAGTGGGTCTTCATAAACCTTCTTATGTGATAAGATAACTGAACCCAAACTATTAGATTAAGCCTCCCACCACTATAGTTATGTATGGGTCACAAATATGACCCCTATGTGCCTTTAACCCACCTCTAGGGAACCTGAAACCCCTACCCGCTCAATGGGAGGGCTCAGTGGAAGATTACTGTTAAAGGGGAACTATCCTGAAAAATAAATGAAAATTTAATACAAGCTTCAACATACTGAAATAAGAAGCTTTGTAAATGAAATCAATTAAACATTCTGTACTGTTTCTGAAATAATCAAGTTTATATGCACTATTCTTCTCTCGGCATCTGTTTCTCCTCTTCTTGCAGGAGTTGGGTGTCATATGAATGATCCAATATATCTTATAGGGGGGCTCCTTTCCTAGCAGATGTATTAGAGGTCACTCAAGTAACTGATTCCAGTACTAACAGAATCTAACAAAATAACTGCCTTTTGCACAAATTCTGCATGTAGAGAGACATGATGTCTGGTGAGTTTAATAGAGTGAGCTCTAATACATCTTCTAGGCAAAAGGAGCCCCCCTATAAGATATATTGGATCTAACCGTCATTGAATATCTGACACCCAACTGCTGCATGAATAAAAAATGACGAGAAACAGATGCTGATCGAGGAATTGTGAAGGTGAAATTGATTATTTCAGAAATAGTACAGAATTTTTAATATATCTTATAGGGGACTCCCTTTGCCTAGAAGATGTATTAGAAGGGTTTTTTTCAGCCAGCCAACTGATATCTGCCCAAACTCCATAAATGTACCAATAAGATGCTGACTCAGGAGTGACCCAACTAGTGGCAAATATTTTGTGTATGGCCAAACGTAGGTGTTTTATTTTTTATTTATTCTGTGGTGACAGATATGAACATCTCTGTATAAAAGAGATTCAATTATACTTTCAATGTGCTTCTTTCTTGATGGATTAAAGCACAAAAACACACACAAAAGATGCAATTTTTCTGCAAAAATTCAGGTGCCTGAATGATGAACTCCTTGCAAATAACAAATGAATGGGTCGAAACGGACACGATAGAAATATGGAATCTTTTGTGGGTGCGCATAGTTTGATTTAATTCATTAGAAACGTTAAACAAAAACAAATCTAAAGAACTGAGAATTACACCCCCCAAATCAATTCTCATCAGAGTTTGTCATAATAACCACATTATTTCCATCGGTTACAGCACCATGCAAATGCAATCAGTAAGCTCCGCAATTTTTCCCTCTTCCCCACAGACTTGTCATGCAAGAAATCCAACAGTACCGGCCTGAGAGATGAGCTTGACGATAATGAAATCAGGGAAAATAATCTCTTGTTTCTGTTGATTCATGGTTTAAAGGGCCAGGGTGAGTATGCATTCTTAAATTAGAATCACCCACCTCATTATTACCCTCAGCGAACATTATAATAATGGATTCATAGCTCTATGGCAGGCCAGTCCATATCATTCTATTGCAGACCAGTATAGTTAGACAGGAACCCAATAACCTTCTAAGTTGCTGCCAGTTGCACCCATGCATTTTATGCAACTGTAGCGCTATAGTAAACTGACTTGTGCTAGGGCAGTTTAAGCTACTTTCCTTGGTGGGCTGAGACCACCGATGAGCTCTCTTTCTCAGGGGTAAGCCCTCGCAACGGTGTGGAGGCAAGGGTGTAGTGTAACTGTAACCAGGTGCGATAGCACAATGATGGGCGCCAGTAGTTCTTTAACAGTTAAACAAAGAACAATATTTATTGAACAATAGCACAGAGATCATTTAGCACATTGATCCACAATGGAGTATAGAACATACACAGCAGCATAAAGGAAGCATATACTCACAGCACGTATAGGCTGAATCCCCACAGGCTAGGGAATATACAGCAGAGAGTAAGTTGACAGCATGTGATGGATATTGCCCAGTTTTCAGGATATCTTACAGTGGCAGACTAGGGGAACTCCTGACATCCCTATCTCAACACTTGGTTCCTTACTCTGGGTCAGTAATACCCTGGGATCTTAATCCCTCTAATCTCCTACCCCTAGTTCTGGCCCTAATGTGTACTGTATATTGTGAGTGGGTCCCTAAGCTCAGTAAGTGACAGCAGCACAGAGCATGTGCAGTGAATCAGCAGAAAAGAAGATGGGGAGCTACTGGGGCATCTTTGGAGACACAGATCTTTACTGCTAAAGGGCTGTGGTTGCCTTGGGCTGGTACAGAAGCACAAAACATCATGTACAACGTTTCTAGCTACTTCTTTAGTTAAACCTTAGTTCTTCTTTAATGCGCATTTAAATACAGGTTTGAGCACAAATAAGTGCATTTGCTAATTGATTCAGAGCAATCTGAGTTGAGTTTGTTTATGTAGAATGCTCAGGGCCGGATTTGACTGGCAGGAGCCCCTAAGCCGCGCGGTCCTAGAGACCGGCTGATCGATCCTATCACTCACCCACACTATCTTGCGCCGTTCGAGGAGCATGGAGGAGTAGATGGAGCACTGGGGAGCTGCGCGTCCCCAGTGCTCCGGAGAAAGTGGCCAGAGCAGCATGCAGCTGCATCTTCTTGTGCTTGACGCACATTCAGCTATCAATAGAATCAGCATCGAACTGGGCCGGCAGGACACTGGACAAAAAACCCGGTGGGCCCAAGCCCTCGTGTGCCCCGCCAGCCCAGACCAGTTCCACAGAACCGGCGCTCCTGACCTCCCCTCCCCCGCCCTATGGCATAAAGAAGACTCAAAGCAGGTACGAGGGGGTCCTGCGACTGGGGAGGGGGCCCTTGGGGGGGCCCTGATGTGGCAGGCCTGGTGGGCCTTGACCCCCCCCAATTGAAAAATTCTGAAACAAACGTCTGTTTTATTAACAATAAAAAGCCAATATTTGTACACAAAAACAAGGAGAAAATTGCCAGCACACAGTTTGCCTTTAAAAATAATTACAGAAAATGAGGCTTTATGGTTAGTACCACACTTTGGCCAAAATGTATAAGCAGCAGTGCATTTAAAACCAAGGGCCCTCATTGTACAACACTGTCTATTAGATCTGTATGTCTGTAGTGCATTTAAAATCAAGTCCCCCAGCAAAAAGAGTAGTTGTAATTACCCTTAACTTTTAACTTTAGTTAAGCTCTAGTTAGCTCTATAAATTATAAACCTATAAATAAACTCTGACTTTTGTACAGCAAAGAGTGTGCACGTGTCTGCTGCAATCTATTTGCAAATGTTTAAAGGAAAAACATGTTTGTTCCAAAACACATCAGTTAATAGTGCTGCTCCAGCAGAATTCAAAATTTCAAAATTGAATATAAAAATATCTGTTTGCTCTTTTGAAAAATGGATTTCAGTGCAGAATTCTGCTGAAGCAGCACTATTAACTAATGCGTTTTGAAAAAAAAAACGTATTCCCATGACAGTATCCCTTTAAGCAGTAGAGTGGCTATAGAGGAAGCCAACCCTGTGTGGCCCAACCCCTTTGACCCAGTTCCTTGCCCCTTCCCAGTTTTTCATGCCGATTGCTCCTGCCCAGTTTTTTGTGCCCAATGCTCCTGCCCAGTCTTTCAAGCCTACACCCACAGCAGGCTAGCTCACAAGTATGTACTCTTTCACACATTGGACATGCACAAATCCACACGTGGCTGTGATTATGCTAGCATTGTGGGGAAAATAACACATTATGTTTAAAAAATAGGGGGAATTGTGTCTGCAATTGAACTCTGGATACTTTACTTGCTACCATGAATGATCCCTAATGCTTTTGTTACGTTGCTGGAAAAGCCAGTTCAGTGTCATTGTGCCATGTAACTGCCATGTAACTGCCATGTAACTGCCATGTAACTGCCATGTAACTGCCATGTAACTGCCATGTAACTGCATGGCTGGGGGCATGTGGCCAAGATGCACCTGAATCTGAAAGGGATCCATGATAGGGCTGCTGGCATTGGGAAGCGACACACTACATCCATGGCATGATACTAATTAAACAAGCCTATGTTTGCAGGCACCTTTGGTAAAAAAAATATCCTGGGTTCATTCTAAAATTGTCCACATGAATCTAAATTGTAATGTTCTGTAACATTCCTATTTGAAGGTTAGTTTACCTTTAAATCCAGAAGGAACCCATTCTAAAGCATTAGAGTTCTTTAAATTTACAAGAAGTAACAAAGCTGGACTCGTGTACATGGATTTATTCTCAGTAACTGACCGAAAAGAAGTGACTGGCACAGTTGAATTCTCCTGTGTTTAGACAAGCAGTAGGAAGATTTAAATGGACAGCAACTGGGAAATGAAGCATGGCGGAACAGAGGATATAAATTAGGTAAATAGGTAGCGTCTCAATGCCGAAACTGTAGTGTCATTCCTTACATCTTCTCCTCAAGCCCTGCCAGAAGTTGGGAGCAGTTAGTATAAATCTCCTTCCCACCCTTTCTGCTTCTATGTGTTTGAAGGCAAGGGTCCTTAAGACTGTTATCATCTGTAATATATGTCCCTTGTTAACCACTTCCACTTGAAACCTTGACAGATATTAAACCTACAGTCTTCTTGTCAGGTGAACTCAGAACTTCTAGACAGATCAGTGTGGAACCTTGACCCATTGATCATTGACTGGTCATACACCAGAATGTCCACTTATTGCTAAGGATGCAGAACAAGGGGATCTTTACCTGATTTTGCCAATCATGCTTGACTATATAGGGCTGATGCAAGTATTTGGCAACAAGGCCAAAGACTGGATCATAATAAAGACCTATGGTGACCCGTTGGAAGAGGACCACATCAGTGGGCCAAAGCACTTCTCTGAAATCTTGACATATATTCTTGACTAAGAACGCTTCATTTTGTTCCTAAAGGTGCTAAATTTTGATTTGATTCCTTTGACTATGGTTACCAAAACAAGGGGATCCTGATTTAGCCAAACCTGAATATGTTAAATAGGACAGATCCAACTGGTTAGTCTCAAGGCCAATGATCACATTATTTTAGGGGTCTTTGAGGACCTGGTTCTCAAACCTGTCCAAAACATACCTGACCTGTTTTCAACCATATGTTATAAAGGGAAGCCATAAACTAGACTCAATCTGGATGGGCCAACTGTCAGTTTTTAATCAAAAACTCTTCACTCGTTGACTGTTCTGCTAGCCAGGCTTAATTATGTAAGCTCTTATGTAAGATTTGGTTTCACAGACCTACCCTTAACCTTGGCCTCACCACGTAACAGCCTGAAAACCTTCAACGGCTCTGCCTGAAAAGCAATCCTTATTAAAACTGTAACTGAAATCTTCCTTTCAGCACCTTGACCGCTAAACTGATCAGTTCAAAGACTTAATCGATTGGCTTGATTGATTAACTTTTTTATGGTCTAATTGTTCAGCAGTGCCTATTGGAAAGCTATAAATTGACCTCCTACATGAGGTCTCCCTGTATAACCTGGCTGTGTTAGGTCAACAAAGAGGCACAGCTCTGGGCCCTCATACGTAGGAAGATGGATTTGCCTTCCACTGAACCTGTCAGTTTGCTGTTATGTTTCTAGTGATGCTCTGATCACTGTTGGCTACTGGGCCTTCCCGCTAGGAGTTGTCTCAGGTAATAATGCTCAATGTTTTCTGCCTCAGATCTTTCTTAATGCTCCTCTGAGCACTTGTTGTTACTAGGAATGCGTAGGAGGCATGATCTGGTTTTCATCCTGATCTGAATGCTGCTAACACTATATCCCTACCATTGCATTGAGCTTGGAATAGGCCAATGATCATGTTCAAGGGCATACAAGGTCACACAATTCAAGCATTTGCATTTAGAATTCTCCTTCTCCAAATGGGCAGTCAGAGCACCAGATAATGTCCAAACTGTCACCTAAAGTCCAAGCTGGAGAGTAGGATACATCTAAACAACGAGGCAAGTTCCTAGACACAATAATGTTGGAAAAAAAAGTAGGGCACACACTGCATCTCCCTGATTATCTAGAACAGCCATTTCTAACATCACTCTGCAGAGACTTTGATTTATTTTCCGCGCTTGAGCACTTATGGGCCATGACTCTCTCATTTATGCCAAAGCTGTTTATCCTTAAAATCTGCCCAGAAAAAAAAATGTCAGTGAGTAATGGATATGGGAAAGATGGTGGAACCTGGAATGTATCATCACTTCTCTGTATTGAACATATTCATATTAACCACTCAATCATGGTTCCACATTTCAGCGCCCTGAATAGCTAGTTTTATTGGCTAGAATTTATCATTTAATATCATTCAAGTAGTGTGTAATATCATTAAAAGCAGAGATAAATATATAGTGTGATTCTTTGTTCTGGGCATTGGTAATGTATATAAATACTGAATTATCTGTGGATTAGTTACAACGGATTCCCTTATTTTCTAACAAACATATTATCCCACCTAAACTTTGGCTATGTGTCTAGAGCTTTTATCAGTGGAAAAAGAGGGATTTGATTGTGGTTTCCATCAAGATTTCTCTCTGGGAATCTGAAGTCATGATAGCAGCCCTATATAAATCCCTCTGAGGTTTCCATATGATGAATACATCTCCCCCTAATGTTAATGCGCTAAGTGTTGAATTTCTCAAGCAATGGTTATTTAATCTCTTTTTATCAATGCCACAGAAACTCTATCTGCCCTTTATTGTTCTAGAAATAGCTTTTAATGAGAAAAAGATGGATCATGGGGCACTGTTTCAAGGTTTCTTTCTCCTTCCTATTTTCTTACCCCTTTATGTCTCCTTCCCCACTCCGTCATGTCATCCTTCTATATTTTTGTAGCTGTCAGTTTAGCATTTATAGATTGCTCTCTCTATTACAGGAAGGTCCAAGCTGCCATTCACTTCAGCTGTCACTTAACTACAAGCCAGGGGTGTTGCAAAAACTTAATATCCCAGTAAACATGCCCCAGACCCATAAACCAGTTGGAAATCTAAATTTTCTGCCAGTATGCAGAATGCAACCCTACTCCCCAGGTCCCATTTTTAATGTGTACCCTTGATGGTGACCCTATGTCAAGAGACTTCTGAATTTGATTTGACTGCTTGCATGGATGGCCAAATACCATTGATCTATTTTTTTTTGGGGGGGAGCACATGGTCCAAACAACTGAGTATAACTCGAAGGGAGCTGTGGGAACCGTTACTTCCACACCTGTTTGGAAGGACCATCTGAATGGCCTATCAAAGCTTATTTTTGGAGAAACCCATCTGAATGAGCTATCATAGCCATTTAGAAGGGTAGCAATACAATAAATGCGCAGGTTGGACAGTTAGGTCAACATTGACCAAAGTTCCTGAACATAGTGTATATGTGGCCACCTGAACTGGGTGTAACATGCTTAAAATTAACAGATGCACTTACGTATGGTACTTGTGCACCCAGTCTTTAACTATAGGCAGGGCAGCCATCGGGGGGGACAGGGGGGAGAGTTGTAGAGGGCCCGAGGGTAAAGGGGGCCCGGCCACGCCACACTTACTTGATTAGCTGGGGCCACCATCTTTCTGAGAGCTGCTGACTTCGGGAAGGCATGGACGTTTAAGGGGCCCTGGCCACCAATTTTCTCATAATGTGGGGGGGGGAGCCTGGCCACCAATTTTTTTTCTCATGTGGGGTCCTAGCCACCAATATTTTTTAATGGGGGGGCCCTGGCCACAAATGTTTTTTTTATGGGGGGCCCTGACCACCAATATGTTTTTATTTTTTATTAACATGTGGGAACCCTAGCCCCAATATTTTTTTGTTTTTTTTACTGTGTGGTTGGGGGCGGACCTGTAGGTGGGGCTTGCGGTGGGCGCAGCCCAGGAAATGTTGTCGTAGGGGGCCCTGCGATTTCTGATGGCGGTCCTGACTATAGGTATCTCAGTAAGTCTCCTACTGGAATTGAATTGGAAATATCTGACCCATGGAATTTTGGGCCATTTAGGACCACAACTACAGGTGCAGATGTACAAAAATGGGTGACGTCGTTGCCCATATTGACAACATTTATGGTACTTCTGTTCCAAATCTCATGCAAGTGCATCTATTAACGCAGGGGAACCTTGAAGGTACCACAACCTCAAAGGGTGCTCGCAGCGGGCTGCATCAATGCATGCAAACTCCTGTCTAAAGAATCACATGCAGATGTAATGTTGATTCCGAGCATCAGAAACGACGGCATCCTGAATTACATTTTCAGTACAATAGTTTCCACTTGCTCCCCAGCAGCCACTATATGTGTCTGTTTTATAGCAACCCTATGTGTTTATAACTTGTGCTGCCCTCGGCTCCGATATTTGTTATTTGATATACAGTATGTGGGCATAAAGTAAATAGTCCCACAGTCTGATAGAAAGAACATGGATAGTCTCTGTGCCTTAGCCAAGCCTTCCCCAACAGTACCCTTCCAGAAGGAAATATATTTTCTTTCATTATGAGCAGACATCCCCTTTAATGGTCTTCTGATGATATAAATCCTAGCATATAAATGGCTGTATAGATTTTTATAGTGATTCAATAACCATGTTGTTTATACTCCATCCCAGTACTTGATCGTTTCCTGACAGCATGAACTTTCCGCTTTGTTTTGGGCTGTGGGAATCTACGCGTTCCAGACTCTCGACATGTGAGCTGTGTGAGCGATTTGGTGGGCTATTGTTTTATGAACTTGATCAAAAGATAATGGTATATAAAGTCAGAGAATAAAGGACATGCTTCTTCCATTACTGCTGATCTAGGCCTTCTGTCTAGACTTTCCCTTCGAGAGGGAAAACCCTCCCCAATGGAAAAGAGGCAAATGCCAAATAGATGTTCACAGAAGGACTTGCAGGAATATTTTATTATTAATTGTGACTTTAGAGATCTATATGTTTTATGTAATGGTGCCCCCATGAGAGGCTTTAGTTAAAAGATATAAAGCCAGGCAAGCATAACACCATTTTCTCCAGTTTGGTGCCACTTGGACACCAGATGGCACAAGACAGTAAGACATTGATGGTCAAGACCTTTAACAATATATAAAACACACTTGCTCTCATAACTAGTCATACAGTTCATGAATATTGTATGGCACCGTTTTAAAGAACTGAGTTTGCAAATCGAAACACTATTAAAAGAGACCCATGTGAATATCTCCAAAGCTTAATTTAGAATGGAAGAGCAACTGATTCTACAAAACAAGGAGATGGTACTATAAATCATTCTGCCAGGGACTTCCGCAATGGTTGCTTGTGTTAAAGGGCCCACTATTATCCAATCATTGCCACTGATCATCCCTGAGCAACTGCGGAAACTGGGTCCTAAGGCAAAAAGTCAAAGAGGCATCTGTTTTCAATTCCCACAACACAAGGGGTGAGGCTCAAGCAGTGTCGGACTGGCCCACTGGGATACCAGGAAAACTCCCGGTGGGCCCAGGTGTCAGTGGGTCTCTTGCTTCTAACCATTTAGCCTATTTCATGGTCATTTCCTATTTCTTTATGGTGAAAAAATGCTTAATAATGGAAGAATATAGTGTAGAAGTACAAGTAAGTAATGCAAGACTAAGAGAATAAACAGTTTGAGAGAGGAGAGGAGGAATAATAGTTTGAAAACTGGTCCCACAGTCTACAGTTTTCCAGTGGGCCCAAGATCTGAGGTTTTCTGGTGGGCCCCTGGTATCCCAGTCCGACACTGGGCTGAAGTTGAACTCAGTTAGAAGGTAAATGCATGTAACCCTATTCAATAAACTAATTGTTTTACAAGGGTGTTAGGATAGTAAGTTACAAAGTCCAGCAATGTCTAGAGTGCAATGAATGTAAAATTGGATCTCCATGTCTCTATCTCTTACCAACAGTAAGAACAATACTTGTAGCTTAAAGTTTCTGGGCCCCAAAGCAAAGTAATTTCTAGAGCCCCCAAACTATGTAAGCATGACTTATCTCTCAAGCATATAATGAGCTTGCTTATTGGTCATGGACCCATCGGGTCTTTTATATCCCATCCCCCCTCCAGTGGTTGTGATTCCCCTATTATCATACCCCTGCCATCTTCCATACACTCTTAAACTTCTGGCCATATGTACCTTGCTCCCAACAGCCATGCCAACCTCACCCTTTCATCCAATCAATAACAACAAGCCATATCCTTGTCCTTCATTTTCTGCCTACTCTTTTCAGTAAATTCACCAAACTTTTCCACTACATGCCTTGATGTTTTTGTCACTTCTCCCATATAATTCCCTATCACTATCTCTTTATCTCACTGTATCTGTTTGCCTTGCTTTATCCCCATCCTTACAGTCCCTTGTGTGTTTGCTTTGGGTCGGTGCCAGGGAGAAGCCAGTTCCTCTCCATCCTGCGGATGCTTATTGATTCAGCATTAAAATCTGGCACGGTAAGCTCGTCAGGGTGACCTCTATACACTGCAGTTCTCTTTAGCTCACATTAGGTTGACATACATGAAAAAGCTTGCCAGAAAGTAAAGAGTTACTTACCATGAGCATCTCGCTCGTCAGAGAGTTCACCAGATCGGACACAGAAGCATGTTGATCTGTTTTACGATCAGGATCTTCTGGCTGCGCATGCCCCGGCACTCCTGACGTACTTGTGCTCTTGCCACCTGTCTGTAATCTTCAAAGAGAAACAAGGAATCAAAATCTGATCCTTAAAATTCATAGATTCAATCCAGAAACTGATCTTGGTGGGACCCAGAAATGGACTTGAAGTTGAGCAACCAAAACAGCAGAATCCAGTTTTATGTTGAGTGTCAGTTCCTTGGCTCTGCTTCACTCCTAACGTTACTTCAATCCTATCAATAGACTTCAGTTTTTTTCCAAGGGTGAGCAAAATGCTACAATCTCCGGCAGCACTATTAAATTAACTCTAAACACTGTATTAGGAGAATGACACATGGAGTGGTCTCAGGCCCAAATTTACTACCGAAACGTTTGCTGGGATCTCACAAAAATAAAAGAAGCTTTTTTCAGATTTTTGCAGAAGCAGTAGGTGGAGTGTGCCTATGTTCTATTTGGTTCCAAATTTACCTTCAGTTGACCCGTTGCTTCCTCTTAATCCTATATCAATGCCAGTAGTTATACATTGAAGAGCTCCAGCTAAATGAATAGGACAGCAAAGGCAAGACAGAGGAGAAGTTATAAACTTTAGATTTGGAGAAGAGGACAATAAGTATGATTTACAGCTTGGAGGAAAGGATCAGAATCTGAGTTTTCACAGCGTTGGGAAAGTCCTCTCCTCTCCTGGAGGACCAGACCTCTATTTGAGGAGCTTGTCAGGGTCCCCGTATTTTATTCCACTGTCAATTTACAGTGATTGACAGTAGATTTTTAAAGTTGAAAACCGCAGTGACTTACATGCCTAAACCAGTCCATGTGGCATTATCCCAACAGCGGATAAAATTAAACGTTATTCCGAATGCTCTGATTGAGCAGCAATGCCGACCAGTCAGAAAGCCTTCCTAGAACTGAATTAAAAATGCCATTTTCATGAGTCTATAGTTACACAAGTGTCCACTGTATGTCTGGTTGCCATAGGCACTCGTTACTAAAGAGCTTAATGAGTGAATCAATAGAATTACTGTTTGGGTATGTAAGATATATGTATTATGGCCAACTGCAGAATGTGGATAATGCTGACATCTTACAACAATTGTCTTTAGCGGTAACGAAAATCAATATATTAATGAAGGTAATATCTAAGATCTCAGCCCTACCACAGGTTCCAATGAAACAATGACTACCTACGGCCCGTATTTTGCCCAACACTTTCTGGTTTAATGGATCTGCCGAAGTAATGAGAGTTTTATAAGGCCTATGGCACTTGGCATTTGTCTATTATTTAACCACAACTGTCATGATTTTAGTACTTTCCTTTGCTACAGTCATTAAGAATGCTTGATTGATCTCATTTTATTATTGTATTCTAAGAAAATTATAATCACTGCTTGCCTTCCCTTTGTTATAATATTCATTAGCACTTTGTCTTCATCTATACCAACATATCAATGCAAAGTTATAGCAACTCTTATTATTATTATTATAAATATTAAGACACCTTAAAAATAACGACTGAGGATTATAGGACTAAGCTGAGGGCATTTTAATGCAATGAAATGTGCATCCAGCAAAGCAATGACGTTAATAATTGTTTGGTTATAAAATGTACGTTAGTAATATTGCAATGTTGTTTTGGGGAGCTGTTTAAAATGAGTGACTTCCAAAATCCCCCTGAAAGGGAAAGCTTGAAATGAGGGAGCGGCAGATACAGGCTGGATAGAGAGACCTGCATGCACAGGAGAAGCACAGAGAAGCAGCCAACAAACAGATAATACAGTTACTATAGAACAGGAGAAAGAGACAAGGAGTTACATAGTATGAGCAGTCAGCATTGGTGAATCACAAAGCCAGCAGGTAACAGTTTCTCTGCCCTGTTAAAAATGTGCACAATGGTTAAAGAAGAGGAAAAGGGGGCGAGGAAAAAGGGGGTGAGGAGATGGGGGTACAGCTGTGTGTAGAAAAGGAGAGACAGGTAAAAGTTAGTGAATTAAATGACTGGCAATACAGTAATCGATTGAGGTAGAGAGCAGACAGGTAGAGAGCAGCAGGGACACACGGAAACACTGAAGAGGCAACATTTACAGCTGCAAAACAAGAGAGATGTTTAATAGGAAAGGACCACATCAACAATGATAACAGAAGTGCTTCTTTGACAGACATGTCTAAACCATATCCATTATATATTAAATCAGTGAGAAAAACAATTCCTGACCATTGACAGAGTTCATTGGTACAACTGTACGTTCATGAGCCCAGAGCTGCCTTTAAGGGGGGTCCAAATTCCCTGATCCCTACATTGTACCTATAGTAGCAGGGAAGGGAGTGTGACTGTGGGATAGCAGGTATAGTAGGGAGAGATGGTGTCTATAGTAACAGTGGGATAATAGTCTCTGGGAAGTGAGTGTGACTGTGGGATAACAGGTATAGTAGGGAGAGATGGTGTCTATAGTAACAGTGGATAATAGTCTCTGGGAAGGGAGTGTGACTGTGGGATAGCAGGTATAGTAGGGAGAGATGGTGCCTATAGTAACAGTGGGATAATAGTCTCTGGGAAGGGAGTGTGACTGTGGGATAGCAGGTATAGTAGGAAGAGATGGTGCCTATAGTAACAGTGGATAATAGTCTCTCTGGGAAGGGAGTGTGACTTGGGATAGCAGGTATAGTAGGAGAGATGGTGTCTATAGTAACAGTGGATTAATAGTCTCTGGGAAGGGAGTGTGACTGTGGGATAGCAGTATAGTAGGGAGAGATGGTGCCTATAGTAACAGTGGATAATAGTCTCTGGGAAGGGAGTGTGACTGTGGGATAGCAGGTATAGTAGGGAGAGATGGTGCCTATAGTAAGAGTGGATAATAGTCTCTGGGAAGGAGTGTGACTGTGGGATAGCAGGTATAGTAGGGAGAGATGGTGCCTATAGTAACAGTGGGATAATAGTCTCTGGGAAGGGAGTTGTGACTGTGGGATAGCAGGTATAGTAGGGAGAGATGGTGTCTATAGTAACAGTGGATAATAGTCTCTGGGAAGGGAGTGTGACTGTGGGATAGCAGGTATAGTAGGGAGAGATGGTGTCTATAGTAACAGTGGATAATAGTCTCTGGGAAGGGAGTGTGACTGTGGGATAGCAGGTATAGTAGGGAGAGATGGTGCCTATAGTAACAGTGGATAATAGTCTCTGGGAAGGGAGTGTGACTGTGGGATAGCAGGTATAGTAGGGAGAGATGGTGCCTATAGTAAGAGTGGATAATAGTCTCTGGGAAGGGAGTGTGACTGTGGGATAGCAGGGATAGTAGGGAGAGATGGTGCCTATAGTAACAGTGGGATAATAGTCTCTGGGAAGGGAGTGTGACTGTGGGATAGCAGGTATAGTAGGGAGAGATGGTGCCTATAGTAACAGTGGGATAATAGTCTCTGGGAAGGGAGTGTGACTGTGGGATAGCAAGTATAGTAGGGAGAGATGGTGTCTATAGTAACAGTGGATAATAGTCTCTGGGAAGGAGTGTGACTGTGGATAGCAGGTATAGTAGGGAGAGATGGTGTCTATAGTAACAGTGGATAATAGTCTCTGGGAAGGGAGTGTGACTGTGGGATAGCAGGTATAGTAGGGAGAGATGGTGTCTATAGTAACAGTGGATAATAGTCTCTGGGAAGGGGGTGTGACTGTGGGATAGCAGGTATAGTAGGGAGAGATGGTGCCTATAGTAACAGTGGATAATAGTCTCTGGGAAGGGAGTGTGACTGTGGATAGCAGGTATAGTAGGGAGAGATGGTGTCTATAGTAACAGTGGATAATAGTCTTTGGGAAGGGAGTGTGACTGTGGGATAGCAGGTATAGTAGGGAGAGATGGTGTCTAAGTAACAGTGGATAATAGTCTCTGGGAAGGGAGTGTGACTGTGGGATAGCAGGTATAGTAGGGAGAGATGGTGCTATAGTAACAGTGGGATAATAGTCTTCTGGGAAGGGAGTGTGACTGTGGGATAGCAGGTATAGTAGGAGAGATGGTGCCTATAGTAACAGTGGATAATAGTCTCTGGGAAGGAGTGTGACTGTGGATAGCAGGTATAGTAGGGAGAGATGAGTGCCTATAGTAACAGTGGATAATAGTCTCTGGAAGCGGAGTGTGACTGTGGGATAGCAGGTATAGTGGGGAGAGATGGTGCTATAGTAACAGTGGATAATAGTCTCTGGGAAGGGAGTGTGACTGTGGGATAGCAGGTATAGTAGGGAGAGATGGTGTCTATAGTAACAGTGGATAATAGTCTCTGGGAGGAGTGTGACTGGGGGATAGCAGGTATAGTAGGGAGAGATGGTGTCTATAGAAAACAGTGATAATAGTCTCTGGAAGGGAGTGTGACTGTGGGATAGCAGGTATAGTAGGGAGAGATGGTGCTATAGTAACAGTGGATAATAGTCTCTGGGAAGGGAGTGTGACTGTGGGATAGCAGGTTTATAGTAGGGAGAGATGGTGCCTATAGTAACAGTGGATAATAGTCTCTGGAAGGGAGTGTGACTGTGGATAGCAGGTATAGTAGGGAGAGATGGTGCTATAGTAACAGTGGATAATAGTCTCTGGGAAGGGAGTGTGACTGTGGGATAGCAGGTATAGTAGGGAGAGATGGTGCTATAGTAACAGTGGATAATAGTCTCTGGGAAGGGAGTGTGACTGTGGGATAGCAGGTATAGTAGGGAGAGATGGTGCTATAGTAACAGTGGATAATAGTCTCTGGGAAGGGAGTGTGACTTGGGATAGCAGGTATAGTAGGGAGAGATGGTGTCTATAGTAAACAGTGGATAATAGTCTCTGGGAAGGGAGTGTGACTGTGGGATAGCAGGTTTATAGTAGGGAGAGATGGTGTCTATAGTAACAGTGGATAATAGTCTCGGGGAAGGGAGTGTGATGTGGAATAGCAGGTATATAGGGAGAGATGGTGCCTATAGTAGAACAGTGGGATAATAGTCTCTGGAAGGGAGTGTGACTGTGGGATAGCAGTATAGTAGGGAGAGATGGTGCCTATAGTAACAGTGGATAATTTGTCTCTGGGAAGGAAGTGTGACTGTGGAGATAAGCAAGGTATAGTACGGAGAGATGGTTGCCTATAGTAACAGTGGATAATAGTCTCTGGAAGAGGGAGTGTGACTGTGGAAGATAGCAAAGGGATAGTAGGGAGAGATGGTGTCTATAGTAAACAGTGGATAATAGTCTCTGGGAAGGGAGTGTGACTGTGGGATAGCAGGTATAGTAGGGAGAGATGGTGCTATAGTAACAGTGGGAAAAATAGTCTCTGGGAAGGGAGTGTGACTGTGGGATAGCAGGTATAGTAGGAGAGATGGTGTCTATAGTACAGTGGATAATAGTCTCTGGGAAGGGAGTGTGACTGTGGGATAGCAGTATAGTAGGGAGAGATGGTGTTATAGTAACAGTGGATAATAGTCTCTGGGAAGGGAGTGTGACTGTGGGATAGCAGGTATAGTAGGAGAGATGTGCCTATAGTAACAGTGGATAATAGTCTCTGGGAAGGGAGTGGACTGTGGGATGCAGGTATAGTAGGGAGAATGTGTATAGAACAGTGATATATCCTGGAAGGGAGTGTGACTGTGGATAGCAGGTATAGTAGGGAGAGATGTGTCTAAGTAACAGGGATAATAGTCTCTGGGAAGGGAGTGTGACTGTGGATAGCAGTATGTAGGGAGAGATGGTGTCTATAGTAACAGTGGATAATAGTCTCTGGGAAGGGAGTGTGACTGTGGGATAGCAGGTATAGTAGGGAGAGATGGTTGCATAGTAACAGTGGTAATAGTCTCTGGGAAGGGAGTGTGCTGTGGATAGCAGGTATAGTAGGAGAGATGGTGCCTATAGTAACAGTGGATAATAGTCTCTGGAAGGAGTGTGACTGTGGATAGCAGGTATAGTAGGGAGAGATGGTGCTATAGTAACAGTGGATAATAGTCTCTGGAAGGGAGTGTGACTGTGGGATAGCAGGTATAGTAGGGAGAGATGGTGCCTATAGTAACAGTGGATAATAGTCTCTGGGAAGGGAGTGTGACTGTGGGATAGCAGGTATAGTAGGGAGAGATGTCTATAGTAACAGTGGATAATAGTCTCTGGGAAGGGAGTGTGACTGTGGGATAGCAGGTATAGTAGGGAGAGATGGTGCCTATAGTAACAGTGGATAATAGTCTCTGGGAAGGGAGTGTGACTGTGGGATAGCAGGTATAGTAGGGAGAGATGGTGCCTATAGTAACAGTGGATAATAGTCTCTGGGAAGGAGTGTGACTGTGGGATAGCAGTATAGTAGGGAGAGATGGTGCCTATAGTAACAGTGGATAATAGTCTCTGGGAAGGGAGTGTGACTGTGGGATAGCAGGTATAGTGGAGAGATGGTGCTATAGTAACAGTGGATAATAGTCTCTGGGAAGGGAGTGTGACTGTGGGATAGCAGGTATAGTAGGAGAGATGGTGCTATAGTAACAGTGGATAATAGTCTCTGGGAAGGGGTGTGACTGTGGGATAGCAGGTATAGTAGGGAGAGATGTGCCTATAGTAACAGTGGATATAGTCTCTGGAAGGAGTGTGACTTGGGATAGCAGTATAGTAGGGAGAGATGTGCTATAGTAACAGTGGATAATAGTCTCTGGGAAGGAGTGTGACTGTGGGATAGCAGGTATAGTAGGAGAGATGGTGCTATAGTAACAGTGGATAATAGTCTCTGGAAGGAGTGTGACTGTGGATAGCAGTATATAGGGAGAGATGTGTCTATAGTAACAGTGGATAATAGTCTCTGGGAAGGGAGTGTGACTGTGGGATAGCAGGATATAGGGAGAGATGGTGCCTATAGTAACAGTGGATAATAGTCTCTGGGAAGGGATGTGACTGTGGATAGCAGGTATAGTAGGGAGAGATGGTGCTATAGTAACAGTGGATAATAGTCTCTGGGAAGGAGTGTGACTGTGGGATAGCAGGTATAGTAGGGAGAGATGTGCTATAGTAACAGTGGATAATAGTCTCTGGAAGGGAGTGTGACTGTGGGATAGCAGTATAGTAGGGAGAGATGGTGCTATAGTAACAGGGATAATAGTCTCTGGGAAGGAGTGTGACTGTGGGATAGCAGGTATAGTAGGAGAGATGGTTCTATAGTAACAGTGGATAATAGTCTCTGGGAAGGAGTGTGACTGTGGGATAGCAGGTATAGTAGGAGAGATGGTGCCTATAGTAACAGTGGATAATAGTCTCTGGGAAGGGAGTGTGACTGTGGATAGCAGGTATAGTAGGGAGAGATGTGCCTATAGTAACAGTGGATAATAGTCTCTGGGAAGGGAGTGTGACTGTGGGATAGCAGGTATAGTAGGAGAGATGGTGTCTATAGTAACAGTGGATAATAGTCTCTGGAAGGAGTGTGACTGTGGATAGCAGGTATAGTAGGGAGAGATGGTGCTATAGTAACAGTGGATAATAGTCTCTGGGAAGGGAGTGTGACTGTGGATAGCAGTATAGTAGGAGAGATGGTGCCTATAGTAACAGTGGATAATAGTCTCTGGGAAGGGAGTGTGACTGTGGATAGCAGTATAGTAGGAGAGATGGTGCCTATAGTAACAGTGGATAATAGTCTCTGGAAGGAGTGTGACTGTGGGATAGCAGTATAGTAGGGAGAGATGGTGCTATAGTAACAGTGGATAATAGTCTCTGGGAAGGAGTGTGACTGGGATAGCAGGTATAGTAGGGAGAGATGGTGCTATAGTAACAGTGGATAATAGTCTCTGGGAAGGAGTGTGACTGTGGGATAGCAGGTATAGTAGGGAGAGATGGTGCCTATAGTAACAGTGGATAATAGTCTCTGGGAAGGGAGTGTGACTGTGGGATAGCAGGTATAGTAGGGAGAGATGGTGTCTATAGTAACAGTGGATAATAGTCTTGGGAAGGGAGTGTGACTGTGGATAGCAGGTATAGTAGGGAGAGATGGTGCTATAGTAACAGTGGATAATAGTCTCTGGGAAGGGAGTGTGACTGTGGGATAGCAGGTATAGTAGGGAGAGATGGTGTCTATAGTAACAGTGGGATAATAGTCTTTGGGAAGGGAGTGTGACTGTGGGATAGCAGGTATAGTAGGGAGAGATGGTGCCTATAGTAACAGTGGATAATAGTCTCTGGGAAGGGAGTGTGACTGAGGGATAGCAGTTATAGTAGGGAGAGATGGTGCCTATAGTAACAGTGGATAATAGTCTCTGGGAAGGGAGTGTGACTGTGGGATAGCAGGTATAGTAGGGAGAGATGGTGCCTATAGTAACAGTGGGATAATAGTCTCTGAGAAGGGAGTGTGACTGACCATGTGTCGTCACCCTAAATGCATCCTCACACCAATATGTTTAAACTTCGGAACATTCATTGTGACGCAGTTATATCAACTGAAAGAACCATTTTCTTTTCATCTTCCTGAAAACCCTGTGGTTTGACTGGTAAAGAGGTCTCCAGAATCAACACAGAATCAAGTCGCTTGATAAATCATCTCGAGAGAATAAAGAACATTTCCCCCCATAACATGATAAATTAAAGGCGGTATTAAAGGAAACCGCCGCTGGAATTGTTAATGATGGTGCCCGCAGTGATCTCAGGCAACTCTGTCTGATTTACAGGGGGAAAGAAAATCAAAGTGGGACAGTGTTTACATACCCAGCGCCTGGGAGCGGCTGCTTTATTGGATGTATTAATGGCATTTCAGGGAGGAGTTTGTTATAAATTATAAATTAGTGTTTGTGAGAAGTCAGAACTGGAAAAATGAGAAAAACATCCACGAAAAAATAATAATAGAACACACAAGACAAATACACACACACACAACTGCAAACACACAACTCTGAGCTCTGCACATTTACTATACTGGATCTCACCCTAATTCTATTCACCTGGCCAATAATGATTAAATGGAAAATATTTTCTTTATAGCTATTAATTAATAAGATTTACCCTGCATACAATAAAGTTCTTTTAGAGACACATGTTTATATGGGATGGGGATGGGATTTGTTATCCGGAAACCCTTTATACAGAAAGCTCTGAATCATGGAAACAGGTCATCTCCCATAGACTAAATTTTATATCCAAATTAGGGATGCACCAAATCCACTATTTTGGATTCGGCCAAACCCCCGAATCATTCGCGAAAGATAAACTGAACCGAATCTGAATCCTAGTTTGCATTTGCATATGCAAATTAGGGATGGGAAGGTCCTAGTTTGCATATGCAAATTCGGATTCGGTTCAGATGGACAGAAGGATTCCGAACCGAATCCTGGATTTGATGCAACCCTAATCCAAATACCAAATAATCCACATTTTTAAAAATAATTTCCTTTTTCTGTGTAATAAAAAACAGTATCTTGTACTTGATCCCAACTAAGATATAATTAATCCTTATTGGAGGCAAAACCAGCCTATTGGCTTTATTTAATGTTTACATGATTTTCTAGTAAGGAATGAAGATCCAAATTATGGAAAGATCTGTTATCTGAAATAAACCAGGTCCCAAGTGTTAAAATTGTGCATTATAATTAGGGATGCACCGAATCCACGATTTTGGATTTGACCGAACCCCTGATTCCTTCGCAAAACATTCGGCCAAATACTGAACCAAAATCCGAATCCTAATTTGCATATGCAAACGTGGGATGGGAAGGGGGAAAACATTTTTTTTACTTCCTTGTTTTGTGACAAAAAGTCCCTAATTTGGATATGCAAATTAGGATTCGGATTTGGTTCGGTTGGGCGGAAGGTTTCAGCCGAATCGGAATCCTGCTGAAAAAAGCAGAATCCTGGCCGAATCCTGGATTCGGTGCAACCCTAATCCAAATACCAAATAATCCACATTTTTAAAAATGTTTTTCCTTTTTCTATGTAATAATAAAACAGTCGCTTGTACTTGATCCCAACTAAGATATAATTAATCCTTATTGGAAGCAAAACCAGCCTATTGGGTTTATTTAATGTTCACATTATTTTCTAGTAAGGAATGAAGATCCAAATTATGGAAAGATCTGTTATCTGAAATAAACCAGGTGACAAGTGTTCTGGATAACAGGTCCCATACCTGTATATAATACACAATAGCCAAGATCATGCTGTAAATCATATCCTTATAAATGATGCTTAATGATGTCATCAGTTATAATTGGTTCTTAGTGATGCCATTTACATGACGTGACTCGCTTAAACTTGTGCATTATAATTAGGGATGCACCGAACCCACTATTTTGGATTCGGCCAAACCCCCGAATCCTTTGCGAAAGATTTGGCCGAATACCGAACCGAATCTTTATTTGCATATGCAAATTAGGGGTGGGAACGGGAAAACATTTTTTACTTCCATGTTTTGTGACAAAAAGTCACGCGATTTCCCTCCCTGCATTCGGATTCGGTTCAGCCGTGCAGAAGGATTTGGCCGAATCTGAATCCTGGCTGAATCCAGAACCGAATCCTGGATTGGGCGCATCCATATTTATTATAAATAAAGCACCCCCTATTGTAAAATATAAGGATATTAGAAGTCACCTCGGAGTTCCATGATCTTTATAAAAGCGCTGGGCCTTTTGTACTCTGATATGATCATGGATCCCCTTGGTGACTTATAATATCCTTATATTACACTAGGGGGTACTTTATTCACTCTGTATTGTATATTGTATACTCTGTATATTATGTTCTTACACACATACCTTTTTTTGCTGATCTCCTGCCTTACACCCCATCTTTAGCATTCGCTGAGAGGCACAATCTCTGACTGTCAGTCCACACATGGGGCAGATTTTGTTGCAAAAATGTATACTTCCACAGCACCCCAAAATAAAGCACCCCAACAGTTAAAGCATTCTAGGTGTGACCAGTACAGAAGCACTTAGTGAGTGACCTTGTGCCTTTCTGATCATGGGACTCCCTGATTATTTTCCTTATGTGCTAACATGACTAGTGATGGGCGAAGAAATTTGGCAGACACGAATTAGTGTCGAATTTCCACGTCGTAATCGAATTAATTTGCAAAATTGCGATGGCAATTTGCAGAGGAAAAATCAGCCGCGTCAAAAAAAAAAAATTGATGCGTCAAAATAGGCGCACGCATAAAAATTGTGGGTGCGTCAAAATTATTAGGACGCCCATTGACTTTGATGCGTTTCGCAAATTTTTCGTCCGTTTTCCGAATTTTGCAGTAAATTTGGGAATTTTTCGGTGAACCGTAACAGCACAGATTCGCCCGTCACTAACCGTAGCTTAGTAGCTTCCTTCTTAATATCTAAACATGGATATGGAGATAATGCTGGTGCTAAATTATAACAGCGCATCACCATCAACTCAGAGGATCCTGTTTAATGAAGGAAATCTGGGGCTCCAACTTGAAAAAAACCCCTATATAAATCATTAAAAATAATTCTTCTATGGTTCTTTTCTACGGAACACGGTGCAATTCCTAATACTGTACTGGTTTCTGTGCAGCCATGTGGAATGCATGTAAATGAGCCACTAATTAGCTTTCAGCATGGCCATTATTTGCCTCTGGTTTTATAAGGTTGAGGTGACATCCGACGTTTCGTTTCATTCTTACAAAAAGAAAGGACCAATTTTAATAACTCTTCTCATAAACATATAAAATGGCTAAATTCTATGTAACCACAAGCCAGGTGTTATTAAGGCACCCTTTACTAAATGCCATTGTTGGTAACCAGGGCCGCCATCAGAAATCACGGGGCCCCCTGGTTCCCGCCAACCCCAGATCACACCCACCACAGTAAAAAGTACACACCAGTGTTAAAATGGTAAACCCCCTCACTCACAAGTTATAAAAAGCCATTGGTGGTCAGGGTCCCCTTATAATTAAAAAAAAAACTAATGGCTCCAGGGCCCCCATAAAAGTGTTTTAAAAAAAAACATTGGTGGTCAGGGCCCCCCTAAAAGTAAAAAAAAAATATTGGTGGTCAGGGCCCCCTATAAAAAAAAAAATTGCGCCAGGGCCTTCCATAAAAGTTTTTGCATTGGTGGTCAGGGCACCCTACAAGTTTAAAAAAAAAAAACATGCTGGCAGGGGCCTATAGAGTATTAAAGTAATACATTGGTGGCCAGGGGTTAAAAAAAAAATGAAAAAACTCACATTGGTTTTCAGTAGAATTGAACTCGTGGCTTCAGGACTTCAATTTCGCCTATTTTCATGTCTTTTCGCCACTTCAGGACTTCAACTTTGGGTATTTTCGTGGCATTTGGGTATTTTCGTCTCTTTGGGACTTCTGCTGTTCGGCTTTTCGGCGGTTCGGGACTTCGGAAGAGGCGCCGCGGCTTCGGCACTGTCAAGGGGGGCCTGACTCTTTCGAAAAGGCCTGGGCCCGGTACAGGAGTACCCCCCTGATGGCGGCCCTGTTGGTAGCCCTTCCACGCAGTGTCCTGGGCTACAAGTGCCCGAGGCCTCAATTACGGCTCAAGTAGGTACCAAAGCATCCTTTTTTGGATGGCTAGTTTTTCCCATAATGCTGTGTTATCCCCCAGAATTCAAACATTGTTGAAGGTCCCTGCTTCTGCATCGAGCTTCATAAATGAGAGCTACATCCGTCGTTCCTTTTTATTGGCCAGCTCTCCGTTCCTTGCACCCTCCATATAGGCAGGCATTACTGTGACTGTTCTCTTCTGTTCAGTTAGCAAGGAATTTTGTTTTGCCTAGAAAATAATTGCATAGATCCATGGCCATCGCCCAAAACGACCTCCTGGGTGCTGTGCAAGTATCTGCCGCTTGTTAAAATTGCATAAAAGGTCTATTTTGTCGTTAGCCTCGGTGGATTCCTGATTAGAACAGGCTCGCTTTGTCTCTCTGGCCTTGAGCCGCAGATGCTAAATACTGTCAGGATTTCTGTGTGAAGAAGCGATTGCTGATTCCCCACGATATTCAAATGGAATTTTCTCTTCTTAAGCATCAATCACCCGGTGCAACCTGTAGTACAGACTGCAGCTCTATGTGCAGAGAGAAATCTTGTTACCCAGTGCACCTTACAATATCTTGGGAGCTAATGACAAAAACAGTGCTTGTTTGGTTTTAGGGAGTAATGTAATAACATTGAGGTAATCCCCCCAAGTACCCCTTAGCAACCAAGGTAACATTTATTACTTGTTTCAAAGCAAACATCTGTTGCCATTAGTTACTAGACCTGCTACAACTTTTATTGAATGCAGCTGTTTGCATATTGGTTTAACAGGGTATTCTTACAGGGAAAGGTATCTATGCAGGTGCATCTAATAGGTGGTGGGATGGGGCATGCAGAGGGTGTCAAGGACTAGTCCAGATGGGGCAATGCAAATATTGCACCTGGGCCCATGTAACTTTACTTACACAGCCATTGGAGAAACCCATTATTCATATTTTCCATCTATGACTCTTAAGCTGTTACTAGTTCTGGTTAGGACTAGTGAAAAATACTTTTTAAACAAACTTAACTGCCCATCTTGTGGTCCTTCCTGAGCTTCTGAACTTCAAGAACAACCCCATTTTTTATATAAAAACTATCTATCCTTTATGATCAACATCCCTATATTATTTTTGGACTCATCTTAAGGGCTGGGACACACTGGGCGATTTGGGGAGATTTAGTCGCCTGGCGACTAATCGCCGCGACTTTCCACGACCAATCTTCCCCGAATGCTTCCCCTCTCTCTGCGCCTGGCTAAAATGAAAAATCGCCTGCGCTAATCACACGCGGCGATTCGTTTTCCGAAGTCGCCCGAAGTTTCCTCGTGAGGCAACTTCGGGCGACTTCGGAAAACGAATCGCTGCGTGTGATTAGCGCAGGCGATTTTTCATTTTAGCCAGGCGCAGAGAGAGGGGAAGCATTCGGGAAGAAAAGTCGCTGCGATTAGTCGCCAGGCGACTAAATCTCCCCAAATCGCCCAGTGTGTCCCTACCCTAAGGTGGCCTTACACAGAGAGATCTCTCCCCTTGAGGTGGGCAATATCGAGCTGATCTGATCGTGGGCCCTAGGGCCCAATGATCAGATCATAATGATGGGTAAACGGGGGATCACGGGACTGCATCAAAGAACAGATGCAGTCCGTTATCCGGACTTTTAGTCCCATCCGATCTAC